>NC_061104.1:52130200-52147700 GCF_015104395.2 Macrobrachium nipponense | reverse complement strand
TAAGAGTTTTTTTTCTCTAAATGTTTTTTTAGGGGTAGGACTGAATGTTATGTGCAATAACTGTCTTTCTAAAAATAGATATTGTGAAGGATAAGAATAAATGCTGATACACAACAGGCTTTTATTTAAAAGATTTTAGGAAAACAATTCATGTTGATGTTCAATAGGTTATTTAAAAAAGAAAGATTTTTTTAGGATAATAATCAATGTTGACTCTCAAAAGTTTCTATAAAGGTCATTTTTGGGGAATGAGAATGATTGTTGATGTTCAACAGGCTTTATTGTAAAAAATTTACTTTTTTATAAGAATGAATGTCGATGCTCAACATGTGTGTGTGTGTTTTTTTGTAGAGATATTTATTGGGGGCATAAGAATAAATGTTGATGCTAGACAGGTTTTCACTTTATTTTTTTTTAGGGGGCCATAAGAATGAACGTTGATGTTCATTAGTATTTTTTATTTTTTTAGGGGGGTGGGGTTAAAAATGAATGTTGATGCTAAACAGGTTATTTTCTGTAGAAATTATAGTGTCATCAGAGTAAACAGCTCTGCATATTGACTTCCTGCAAGATGAAAACTTTTGCACATAAAGTGTTGGAACCCATAAGTATTAGAACCCTTAACTGTTGGAATCCATAAGCGTTGGAACTCGACAGTGTTGGAGCCCATGAGTGCTATAGAACCCATAAGTGTTGAAACTCATAAGTGTTGGAACTCTTAAGTGTTGCAAACCATGAATGATAAAATTCTTAACTGTTAGAACCCATACATGTTGGAACCTATGAGTGGTGGAACGTTTAGTGTTGGAACCCACAAGTCGTAGAACCCATAAGTGTTAGATTAGAGCTCATGAGTGTTGGAACCTTTAAGTGTTTGTACCTGTAAGTGTTGAAAACTGTAAGTGTTGGAACCTTTAAGTGTTGGAACCTTTAAGTGTAGGAACCCATAAGTGTTGGGACCCATAAGTGTTTGAATCTATAAGTGCTGGGACCCATAAGTGTTGGTACCTTTAAGTGTTGGAACCTTTAAGTGTTGGAACCTTTAAGAGTTGGAACCCATAAGTGTTGGGACCCATAAGTGTTGGAACCCATAACTCTTGGAACCTTAAGTGTTGGGACCCATAAGTGTTTGAACCTATAAGTGTTAGAACCCATAAGTGTTGGAACCTTTAAGAGTTGGAACCCATAAGTGTTGGGACCCATAAGTATTAGAGCCCATAAGTGTTGGAACCATAACTGTTGGAACCTTAAGTGTTGGGACCCATAAGTGTTTGAACCTATAAGTGTTGGGACCCATAAGTGTTGGGACCCATAAGTGTTAGAGCCCATAAGTGTTGGGATCCATAAGTGTTGGAACCTTAAGTGTTGGGACCCATAAGTTTTGGAACCCATAAATGTTGGAACCTTTAAGTGTTGGGACCCATAAATGTTGCAACCCTCAAGTGTTGCAACCCATGAATGTTAGAATCCATAAGTGTTGGAACTCATAAGTACTGGAACCCATAAGTATTGAAATCCACAAGTGTTGGAACCCATAAGTATTGGAACCCAAAAGTATTGAAACCCATATGTATTGAAACCTTTAAGTACTGGAACCCATAAGTATTGGAACCCAAAAGTACTGGAACCCATAAGTACTGAAACCCATAAGTATTGGAACCCATAAGTACTGGAACCCTTAAATATTGAAACCCATAAGTACTGGAACACATAAGTATTGGAACTCATAAATACTGGAAGCCATAAGTGCTGGACCCCTTAAGTTGGAATCCTTAAGTGTTTTGACCCCAAGAGTAGAATCCTTAAGCAATAGAACCTATGGATTTTGGAACCATGAGTGTTGGAATACTTTTGGCTTGCAATGATTTTATCTTCGGAATCCCTTGGGAGTAAACGCTGGAAAAAGTTGAAGGTGTTCGGTGAAGAAATGCCCTTAACTTATTAGGTACCTTTATTTTTAATTCATCCTCTTATCTATTTTATATTGTACATTTTAGAACTGCAAAATTCCTACTTATTTGTTACACCGTCGAGCCTGTAACGCTACCGCAGGTTGTTTTGTTTTTTATAAGCTTTCGGGAATTCATTCCTGCTTGGTTTGACGTTATAGACTCATTAGACTCATTTCCACTTCATCATTCCGGAAATGCTCCGAGATAGTGGAAATGCGCTGCACCGTCACGGGAGGCGTTTTGTTTTGTTTTCTTTTTTTTTTTTCCTTCTCGATGTCAGAAAAAAAAATTTTTGAGTCGTGGCAATGTTGGTGACAGTATTCATCATAGACTAGAATTCATCATAGATGAGAATTCATTGTAGACTAGATATCATGATGATAGTCGTTACAGGAATAGTAGTCATTGTCATAATTGTAGGAGAGGGAAGTCATCATCGACTAGGAATTCATCATAGACTAGGAATGATGATAATGAAAGCCGTTACAGGAACACCGGGAATAGTAGTAGTCACTGTAACGACAGTCACGCAAGTAGGAGAAGGAATACAGGATAATGCCGAGGAAGAAGGAAGACGAGAAGCAACTGAAAAGTAGTTCAGGAGAATCCAAAGCATCGAGGAAGAGTGAAGTAACAGGTAGATGCAGGGAGGGCGTGGCGCGGGTTGCTACTGTTTAGGTGAATTTACAGACGAAGAAGAGAGAGAGAGAGAGAGAGAGAGAGCAGAAAACAAATTGACGATGATAGGGAGGCAGAAAGGGAAGAAGAAGATGAGAGAAGTAGAAAGAGGGGGAGGAGGAGGAGGTGGTGGTGTTGGTGTTGGTGTTGGAGGAGGAAGAAGGGTGGGGGAAGAGGAGGGGAGGAAGATTGTTGGAGGAGGAGGAGGAGGAGGAGGAGGAGGAGGAAAAGTTTTGAGCTTTGGACACAAAGGGACTTTGCAAGGTTGGGGTATTATGGAGGGAGGGCGGAATGAAAGGTGGGCGGGGGAGACAGGAATAGGAATAGGTGGGGGATGGAGAAGGGTGGAGTTGGACGTAGATGGGGGAGATATAGGAGGAAAAGGGGGTATAGAGAGAGAGAGAGAGAGAGAGAGAGGTGTAGGTAGTGCGCAAGTTGAGGTGTTTGTGTGTGTGTCTGTATGTATGTGTATGTATGTGTGTGTGTGTGAGTGAGAGAGAGAGAGAGAGAGAGAGAGAGAGAGGAGTAGGAGTAGAGTACGAAGAGGAGGAGGAGGAGGAGGAGGAGGAGGAGGAGTGGGAGGGAATCTAGAGGTGAGGTGAGGTAGGTAGGTAGGCAGGAGGAGTAAGCGGAGCGAGCGAGAGAGAGAGAGAGAGAGAGAGAGTGAGTGAGTGAGGGGAGAGAGAGAGGTAGGAGAGGGGCGGGGCCGTTGGGCGTGTCTCCGTATCGGTGCTGCGAGTGAGAGAGAGAATGAGAAAGAGAGAGAGAGAGAGAGAGACAGGGTGATGAGAGAGAGAGAGAGAGAGAGAGAGGGGAAGGCACAGCAGCTCCGTTGCTTTACTTCTACTCACTTGCTTCTAGAGAGACCTTGACGGCGGCGGTCTGTGTGTGAGTGTGTGTGTGTGCGTGTTTGGGGAAGAAGGCGCTCTCTCTCTTAGGACGCCGCCGAAGAAGAAGAAGAAGTTCTTCCTTTCTCCCTTTCGCCTCCGTCAGGCCACCGCCCGCACGCCCCTCGTCCTCGTCCTCGTCATCATTATCATCATCATCTACAACATCATCCTTCTCTTTCTCTTCCTCTTTCCCTTTCTCTACCCACGACCTACCGCTCCTATCGTCATCCTCTTCTCTCCTTCCCTTTTTTTTGGCTTCTCCTTCCTTTCCTCTTCCCTTCCTCCTCCTCCTCCTCCTCCTCCTCGTTCTTCCTCCGTCTGCGCCCTCAAAATCTTCTCCTCCTCCTCCTCGTCCTGCCCCGGTGCCCCTCGCGTGCGTCGGAGGACCTCTCCTCCTCCTCCTCCTCCTCCCATTCATCCTTCTTGTTCTTCTGATTGCGCCGATCTTCTGCTGCTGCTGCTCCGACCGTCAGTCCTCCCTTCGTCCAAGGGCTTTGGCAGCAGCGACTCTCAGCGACTTTGAGCGACTCCTCTTATCCTCCTCCTCCTCCTCCTCCACGACATCCTCAACCTTCGGCGAAGAGGACCACGACTAAGACGACGCCGACGAGGTCGCCGCAGCCGCCGTCGGAGGCGAGACTCGGCCACGTCGGAAGGCGCCGCTGTTGGCGGTCGAGGCCGAAGTCCGAAGACAGTTGTTGTTGTTATTATTACGTGGGCGCCTTTCGTCCTGTGAACTGCTGCCGGGAGTCGTCGTAGTGGGCCGTTGAGTGTGTTGTGTGTGTGTGTGCCACGCCCATACTTGCCCACGCACTCACACGCCACATCTACATACACACTCGTTACACACGCACTCACGCGCTTCTGCACGCAGCAGCAGCAGCAGCAGCAGCAGCAGCAGCAGCAGCAGCAGCAGAAGAAGAAGGAGAAGAAGAGACTGTCGTATAGAGTTCGAGTGACCAAGTGAGAGAGAGAGAAATCGTTCGGTTCCCTCCCTCCCTCTCCTGCTCCTCCTCCTACTCCGGGCCAAGTCCAGCGGCGGCTGAGGGTTGAGGCCACACGGGAACTTCAACCCCGAGGTAGTAGAAGTGGGCACAGAGAGAGAGTGAGAGAGTGAGTGAGAGAGAGACAGAGAAAGATAGAAGAGGAGCTAGCTGCTGCCTTCTTCATCTTCTCCAGAAGTGACTTGAAAAAGTGCGTCGTTTCCAACGGCGAGTCAACGAGCAGAAGAAGAAGAAGAAGGAAGAGGAGGAGCTTCTTCGGAGGCGATTCGTTTCGGTTGTTCGCAGGAGAAAGAGACTGACTGCAAGTGACCTCCTGACCTGACCTCCTGACCTCCCTCCCTCCCTCCCTCCCTCCCCCCTGCCTGCCTGCCTGCCTCTCGCTCTTAAAACCTGACCTTTTGGGGGAGGTTTTCAATTTATTTTTTTGTTATTTGCTGTTATGTTTTAGTGTTTGTGCCGAAACTTATAAAAGTCTCGTTTTCGATCCCGATGGAAACTGAACTTTGACCCAGAAGAGGAAAGAAAGAAAAGTCTCTGATAGTAGTTGTTAAGTGACGCTTAGAAAGCGTGAAGGAAGGAAGGAAGGTCCGCCGCCCGTTGAGACTGAGCGGGAGATCTTTCTAAGCAACCCATCAATCATCAATCATCAGTCACCCAGTTGGACGCCGCTGAGTACACAGAGTGAAGGTAAGTATTGATATATATTATATATATATATATATATATATATATATATATATATATATATATATATATATATATATAAAACTCGTGTTTTCCTTTCTGTACTTCGGGCAGGCACTTTTTATCAGGTGTATACATAATAACGAAAGCGATATATTATATATATATATATATATATATATATATATATATATAATATATATATATATATATATATATATATATACTCGTCGTACGTGTCTTGTGTCGATGTGCACAGGCATTTAAATTTCCATGGAAACAAGTGACTGTCTTTTGTGTTTGCACACCTTTGCTGCAAGAAATTAATTGTACCGTTGGCATAATGGAAATAGTATCAATTTTTCTTTTACTTCAATTATCGCATGTCGATCATAATGACCATTTTTCCTTTATAGTCTGGATCCATCCGGCCTAACTTCAAGTGCCCTGACATTTGATCGCCTCCTCTCGTCTATTATTTGTGACGCGTTCTTCTGAATGAGCGAGAGCCGCTTTTAGACCAAACATTTTTTTTTTTTTTTTATCGGACCTCCGTCTCTCCTTCCGTTGCAGTGTGTGTTTTGTCTTTGTAGCTCTCTGTAGCTCGCTTTCTCTTTGTAGACAGGCAACCCCGCCATGAATTATTTCACTCGGGACCCCCACCAATAACAGAATCAATCACCACCGCCACTCGTACGCGACTTTGAAAATTCTCGGGAATTCTGAGAATGTCTAAGAATTCTCCCTTTTGTCTTTGCTCTTCGCTGACCTCCTCGGCGTTGTGTGGTATTTTAGTGCCTTCGTCGGGAATTCTCTCTCTCTCTCTCTCTCTCTCTCTCTCTCTCTCTCTCTCTCTCTCGTCTTGTGTTTACCTGGATGAGGTCGGTCGCAGGTTGGTTGATTTGGGAGCGCTTTTATCTCCGCGCGCTACTCGTGGTCAGATTCATGTATCATATATACATATACATAACTTACACATATACATATACATATACATATTTAGATCGCGGGCATAACATAACGTGGTAAAGTTACTTTGAAGCATTCTACCTACCAAAGGGGAATGCGCCCGAAGACATACACGAAAGCTAAATACCCTTATTATTATTATGACAAAGAACTGGAGGACTTCCCGTCCCTGCCAGCATCTTACTAAGCAGAGCCTCTGGTCAGTCCGTCTCCTCAACGACTGATGATTATCATTGCAGCAGCAGAAGACGGCGACAACGATGACGACGGTCATCACTGCATTGAACTCTTACCTAACCGAATTGGCTGCTTCATCTCCGCGTCGGGATGAGCAGCATCGCCGCTTCGGAGAGACGCAGACAACATCAGCTTCTCTGCTGGTCTCCGCTACCTGATGCTGTTGCTGCTGCCGCCTTTTCTCTCTCTCTCTCTCTCTCTCTCTCTCTCTCTCTCTCCACATCTGAGTCGCTGGCACCCGGCAACGACGCGAAGGATCTTTCCCTCGAGGAGGTCCCTGCGGAGCAAACGGACTCCCATAGGATCACTATCTACGGCGGAAACTGGTCGCTGAGAGAGAGAGAGAGAGAGAGAGAGAGAGAGAGAGAGAGAGAGAGAGAGAGAGAGAGTATGCAACAAGTGAACTTAGATGCGCAACAGGGAGACCCAGCCCCATTTCGTACTCCTTTCTGGTCATTTTTGGCCTCCTTTTGACCTCTGTGTGACCTCTGCTCGTGACCTCTCGCTTGCCACCGGATCTTGGGGTGTGTGAGCTAAGGTCGAGATGGGTGACCTGCAAGTGACATTTTGAAATAATGGTTTTTATCAGATCATTATTGCCTCCCGATTTGCTTTCGTATCAATTTTAATTTCATGTCAAATTTCCTTTTAACATCAAATTTACGAGTCACACGTAATGGTCCTTTTTCATCGCAAGTTATGCTCACGTAATGATTGTTCTTGCTGATGCATTCTCTTGTTCGAAATTCAAGTCCGGTGGTCATTCCTTCTCTAAGTTTTATTACAAATTCTTTTCGCCTTTAAGCAGATTTAAATCTACGAGGCTCAAATGATGAGGATTATATTTGAAACAATATTAAGGAGTATGAATTTCCTAGGCTTATGTATATTTGAAACAGTATTACGGAATATAAATTTTCTAGGCTTTTGTATATTTGAAACAATATTAAGGAGATATATTTTCTAGTCTTATATTTGTAACAATTTTAAGGAGATATGTTTTCTAGTCTTATATTTGAAACAATATTAAGGAGATATATTTTCAAGGCTCTACTGATAAGACTTATGTTTGAAACCATTTTAAGGAGAGATAAATCTACAAGGCTAAAATAATGAGGCTTAAATTTGAAACGATCCCTCAGTAAGATATACTAAGGGGGAGGTTTCCCCTTCCCTAAAGAACAAACGTCTCTGGACTTGTCGTTCTTTATAAAATCTCACGACACAAGAACCTTGTGGTACCAGAGTATGACTTCAGTTAATTTACTAAGGTCATTAAGTTTTTCTAGAAAAAAAAAAAACGGCGGCTGGATTGCCCTCCTGATAGGAGTCTATATTATCTGTAATGTACCTATAAACATGACTATTATAACTCCAAAATGCGCGACCATAATGCACAATGAACGCTTTTTCTAAAACCTGGATAAATATTCTTATTATCCGGTCGTAATTCTGAAGAACGTAAACATTTCAAGGATAAGGGATGTGCACACACACACACACACACACTTCACCACACACACACATATATATAATATATATATATATATATATATATATATATATATTATATAGATTATATATATATATATGTATATGTATGGCTCCTAAAACAGTATAAACACAACAGAAACCATATATTCCAAATGGCGACACTTCACTCCGATTAGGACTGAGGTACTATTAACCGAAATGTCCGGTTTTGTCCGGTTAACAGAGTTTTTAATGTGTCTTTTAAACCTTATATTTGCAATTCATAACCATGCGTATTAATCCTCCTTAAACGAAATTCAGATGTTCATTTATGAGAAGAAAAACCTGAGGAATTTCTTTGGCAAAACTTTATACCTTTGTTAGGAATCATGAATATTAGTGAGTTCATTATTATTGGCAATTTGTATTTATATAAATCATGAAAGTGATAAAGTGTAGCTGTGTGTAAGAATGATAAAAAAATATATAAAAAAAATGGAAAGATAGCCTGATTTGGCAAAGCAAAAAATGAATCAGAAAATCAGGATGATTTATCCTCACTGATCTAACTCTTCAAAGGATAAGAGTCCTGGAAAGTCTCTCAGATGCCATGAGTTCGGGTCTCCTCCAGGCCGATGAGGCGATGAAAAATCACTGGCTCTGTGTCATGATCAGTTGCTGCC
Organism: Macrobrachium nipponense; assembly: GCF_015104395.2. Lineage (NCBI taxonomy): Eukaryota > Metazoa > Arthropoda > Malacostraca > Decapoda > Palaemonidae > Macrobrachium > Macrobrachium nipponense. Next base: position 52,139,130 of record NC_061104.1, on the reverse strand, counting down.
GTGGTGTGGATCCAACATGTTCTTTGGAGGCTCGAATTTAAAGTTAATGTTAGGAAGCTCGAATTTAAAGTCATTGTTTGGAAGCTCGAATTTAAAGTCGTTCGAAAGCTGGAGTTTAAAGTCAATGTTAGAAAACTTGAGTTTAAAGTCAATGTTTGGAAGCTTGAATCTAAAGCCAAATTTTTGGAAAATCGATTTTCAAGTTAATGTTAGGAAGCCCGAATTTAAAGTCATTGTTTGGTAGCTCGAGTTTAAAGTCAGTGTTTGGAAACCCGAATTTAAAGTCAATGTTTGGAAGCTCGAATTTAAAGTCAGTGGATTGAAAAAGAAACCCACAAAATCGCTTTGTAACTTGTTTACTTCTCAAAGTATTTACATTTAATTTTACTCCACACTCGAGTACTTTCAGGCCCTATCTGTGGCCCATTTTCAAGAGATGTTTGGGATGTTAGCCTGGGTCAAGGCCCAGCAGTCTTCTGGAACTTCTTCTCGTTGAGCTGTCATTTATGTGATGGTTGTTCTGGTTTCCTTGGGAGTTGCCAATCCCCTCTTGTCGCTCTGATAAGTCAGTGTTAAGAAGCCCGAATTTGAAGTCAGTGTTTGGAAGGTTGAATTTAAAGTCAATGTTTGGAAGCCAGAGTTTAAAATCAATGTTTGGAAGCTTGAATTTAAAGTCAATGTTAGGAAGCCCGAATATAAAGTAATTGTTTGGAAGCTCGAATTATAGTCAATGCTTGGAAGGCCGAATTTAAAGTCAGGGTTTATAAGCTTGAATTTAAAGTCAATGCTTGGAAGGTCGAATTTAAAGTCAATGCTTGGAAGGTCGAATTTAAAGTCAATGCTTGGAAGGTCGAATTTAAAGTCAATGTTTATAAGCTCGAATTAAAAGTCGGTGTTTGGAAGCTCGAATTTAAAGTCTTACTGTATAAATTTAGAAACTGTTTGCCAATTGAACTTTTCAGTTCCAGAGGTCCTTTATTCCTCACACCGTTGGACTATGGAACTGTCTCCCTGAGGATGTCGTGTAATTGGATTTACAGAAGTTCAAGCAGTGCTATTCTTCTTGCATTTTAATGCATTTTTATCCATATTTTTTGTTTCTTTTTAATAAGTGAGATCTCATCTCTCTGTATTTCCCTTTACCTTCTCTTACTTCTCAATGAGCACCATATTCTTTGAAAGCTTGAATTTGAAGTCACTAGCCCTTGTGGGCTTGTTCGTAAATTGGGCTCATCATCCAAATACTAATAATGATAATGATAATTGAGTTGCTCTAGTTTATGGCGAAAATTTACTGTGTCATCCTCTCAGAGAACTGGGGACTTCAGTGCACTCTCCTAACCACGAGTCTTTTAGCTTTTAAAAGCAAGACTCTGGGTGAAAGAGTGTAAAACCTTAAGTGAAGATAGAGAGCTGAACACTTATATTCTTCATTTGACCAACACTCCTTAGAAATGGATGGTAGTATATTCACCCTCCTTTTATAGAAGTAGAAGTACTCTGTGCGTCTACGTTTAAAAACTGAGGTTCTTTTAATTTTCGGAAGCGAAATAGGACTTGGAAGTTTTGCAGTAAACGTATTTCCACTTTGAAAGCTTAAAAATGAGAGTACCTCAACCTTGCATGTTTAGGAATCTAAGTATGGTCATCTAATGACCTTAACCTTAAGCTATAGAAGGGTCTTCTAATGTAATTTTGGTAAAAGATGCCCTTTCGACAATAAATACCTAAAGAGTCGTAATTTTCCCTATTAAATGTAATTGTACTTTAGCATTGAAAATTTAGCTAATGAGGTATTGATTACGCCATTTCAAAGGAAAATGGCGAACGCACTGAGAAACATGTCGTAAAGACACGTCGGCAACTCATTGCACATACATCACAAACAGGTTAAATACAAGCCAGTGGCTTAAAGACACGTAGGGAACTCATTGCACATACATCACAAACAGGTTAAATACAAGTCAGTGACTGAAAGACACGTAGGGAACTCATTACACATACATTACAAACAGTTTGAATGGATATCAGTGACTTATTGGTTGTCTTAACCAGTAGTGCTTTATACGATGAGCCTTCTCCAGTTGCAGTCGTTGACTTGTTTTCAACCTGTTTGTGATATGTATTCCGTAAACTGACGACCCACTTATGCCATGTTTTGCTCTGGTGTTGACGGATCCTTAGGGAGTTTGCAAATCGACGAGTTCCCAAGGTAACAGCTATCCCGACAAAACGAGTACATAAAGTAACGGCTTGAGGTAAAGGTATCCCAACGTGTTCGTAAGGTAACAGCTTAAATTAACAGTTATCTCGACAAAACGAGTTGGCAAGATAACAGCTTAAAGGTTCCAACTGTCTCGACGAAACGAGCTCGGAAGGTAACAGCCATCCAAAAATCCACCTGGAGTGGTAACACAGGATTATCGATTATTGGCTCAGTATGGTTTAGTGGGCTTGTGCCAGTCTCTCCGGTGTCCTGTTATTTGTTAACGTTTTCTCCCAAACTGCATCTTTGGTTATTATCTTCTATTATATATATATATATTTGCAGGGCCAGTATTTCCAGTGTCCTGTTATTGGACTTTCTTTTAACCTTTACTTCCATACTTTATTCTTGATTATGTTTTATTCTGCTGTCTAAGTATTTCCAGTGTCCTTTTATTGGACTTTCTTTAACCTCGTCTTCCATACTCTATTCTTGATCTTTATCTTATATTCTGGCTTGCCAGTGTCTCTGTGTTGCTGTCCTAGGTCAGCTAAACTATGCTCTGTTTTTTTCCATCTGTCCACCCGCCTGTGGTGTTTGCGTATGGTAACACTGCGTCCCAGGCCTTATATAGTTACGCTATTTGTAAGTGTTAGTTAAATAAAAGGATATCTGTGTGTACATTTGCAAATGAAAAGTGTTTGAATAATTTACTGAATGCGAATTACACCGTTGATATTCGAAATAGGATATTATTGTAATTGGTGAATGTAAGCTGAATGTAACTATCTAAAGCCCGGGACGCAGTGTTACCATATGCAAACACCACAGATGAAAAAAACCGAGTATAGTTGATGGCTGTTTTGGGGAGGTTTTAGACACTTTCCTAAATTTTTGATGCTGAGGCTCATGAAAGACTAACTAGCGAGAGTTGAATAAAGCTAGTTTTGAGCACACGACTACTTTCTGTACTCGATTGACGTATATATCTTGATATTCTTTATTGTATAAACTGAGAATCGTATTACACGTAATTTCTGAATATTGTCCACGCAGTTATCTTGGCGTTTCATTCACACCAGGATACTTCTCTCTCTCTCTCTCTCTCTCTCTCTCTCTCTCTCTCTCTCTCTCTCTCTCTCTCTCTCATCACTCATCTCATCTATATATATATATATATATATATATATTATAGAGAGAGAGAGAACGAAGAGAGAGAGAGAGAGAGAGAGAGAAAATGAGGTATCCCGGTGTGGATGAAACGCCAAGACTACTGCGTGGACAATATTCAGAAATTACGTGTAATAAACGATTCCCATTTATACGATAAAGACCATTCACAAGATTATTACGTCAAATTATATATTTATTATATATATATATATATTATAATATATACTATTATATTATTATTTATGATATATTATATATATATATATATATATATATATATATATATTTATGATATATATAATATATATTATATTATATATATATATATATATATATATATATATATATATATATATATATATATGTCTTTAGTCACCGGAAATATTTAGATATAAAAATTTAAAAAGATTATATAGTGGCTATACAAGAAATTGTAACATCATAGTGCGGAATCTTTCGCCTGTTCTCTAGGGTACTGGATTAACGAGACAAAGTCAGAAGACAATAACCAGTATTACTGAGTTTCTTTGTTATCTACTTTAGGTCTCCTTTGGACATCTCGTGTAGGATTGGGTCCTGAATTCGTCGATGATAAAGCACAGACCATTAGGATGATAGGCATGGGCTTAAGTTATCCAATCTCATATATACTGGATACTTTCTAAATCTGCAGCTGAAAACCCCTCCCTATGGACAGAGTTAACAAACTAATAATGAATCCAAGAAGGCTCGAAATGGAAACCAGCCAGCAGAGAGAGAGAGAGAGAGAGAGAGAGAGAGAGAGAGAGAGAGAGAGAGAGAGAGAGAGAGAGCTTTATTTCCTACGTAAAAATAAATAATAGTAATAATAAACAAATGCTCATCACAGGCGCAGCCTCGAATGTTCGTGGAAATGACAGCTGACGAACTGAACTGTTTTTTTATTAACATTATTCGTACTACTTACTACTGATACTAACAATAATAATAATAAAATGATAATAAATAACTTAGAATCTGATTAGGTAGTTTTTAGGCATTACATGACAGAATTTCGTGATGTTATATAGAGTATAAGAGAGGTTTTTAGATCTTACCTCTTTGGACATAAGGAAAACGCGGTTCTCTTTAGCACAATACGTTACTTTTTCTCAGTTTAGAGAGAGAGAGAGAGAGAGAGAGAGAGAGAGAATTTGTATGAAAATGTGATAAATGAATGAGTATGAGGAAATGGAAAATAAAACACACCTGAAATTTAGCAGACGACAGCAGAGAGCAGGAGTGAATTCGCTCCTGGCTGAAATATTTGGAGATCGGAATTTTCACAGCTATTCCGTGTTCCAGTCGTAACCAAGGTAGAACTCTGAGCAACCTGAGTAGTATTATAACTGATGTGATAAAACGACATTGTGTGCAACAGCCTGCCTGCTAGCTCCCCAGTGGCGTGATCGGTATGGTTTTGACCTGCCACCTCGGTGGCCGCGAGTTCAATTCTCGGGCATTCCATTGAGGTGTGAGAGATGTGTATTTCTGGTGATAGAAGTTCACTCTCGACGTGGTTCGGAAGTCACGTAAAGCCGTTGGTCCCGTTGCTGAATAACCACTGGTTCCATGCAACGTAAAAACACCATACGAACAAGCAAGCAGCCTGCCTGCTTGCACCGATAAACCTGTGAAGTCAATCAAAGTGACAGGAAGAATGAATTGTCCAAAATCAAATTAGTGTAAATTTAATCTGTTCATGTAACACCACCTTGAAAAGTGCTTTTAAGAAATCATCAAGACATCATCCTCAACAGAGTTCCAACATGTTCACAAAATCTTAGCTTTTACTAATTTAATCTGGACCAGACAGGGAAGGAATTGAAGGTCAGAATTAAACATGTAGAATATTCACCTAGAATTGGGCAAAAGAACAATGCTCCTTTTGGGCACCGAAGTGAAAAATCACATAGAATTGATTGGTCCCTTAGTGGTAGAATAACGAGATGTAATGATATCGTTACTAGAGGTCTCTTAGAATTTGCATTCATTTGCAGCTAACGAATGAAAAGTGTGTTATTTCAAGTCCAGTTCTGTACACGTTTGACCCCATTCTGCACGAGATGTTCAGAGGAGATTGAAAGAAACCCAGCGATATACTCGTTGTAATGCCCTTCTCCACATCTTAGTTAATTCATCCAGGACAGTTTACACCAATTTTGCTGGTTTTTCTAAGCACTGAAATGGTTACAAACTCCATCAGTCACACTTGTTTGTTAAACAGAGTCTTCTTTGTTATAATTTTTGTTCCATTTCTACAATTTGCCGTAAAGTAAAGGTGAAAGATTTGCACGCTTTTTTTTTTATTTCTTTTTTTGGCTTTATAATTCCTATTTTTGATGCCTCATATCAATATCTTTTGGGTCACGTTTTCTTTATATATATATATATATATATATATATATATATCATATATATATATATATAAATTATATATATATATATATATATATATATATAGATATATATATATACATAAACTCATAGCTATAAAGAAACGTGGCACAGAAGAGTTTTTATATAAGACAAAAACTGAAATATATAGCCACAAAGAAATTGGGCGGGAAAAACACGGAGTGCAATATAGTGTATATATCATACGTATGTATCACACACACACACAAACACATATATAATAATTATTATAATATATATATAATATATATGGACATATATTTACATATATATATATATATATATATATATATATATATATATATTTATATATATAACATATATATATATATATAATAATATTATAATGATAGTGTTAATTATATATTAATATATATATTAATATATATAGATATAGTATATATATATTTATATATATATATATATATATTTTATATGTGTGTGTGTGTGGGTATACATATACATGAGAAGTTAAGAGGCATTTTCTCAGACTTTCAGTGTTTAACCTTTATACGTGTTCGTGTTTCGAATTCACATCTGTAGGTTCATTGTGTCTCCCTTAATAAGAAAAAATAATAAAAAAATGTGAGTTTCCGAAATGAAAATTTAATCTCCACATGTAAAATGAAGATGCAACGAATTAACTTAAACCCTAGCCCATTTTAAACAATAAACTTTGTACTCTTAATCAGCTCACTTATGCTTTTATCTATCTATTTATTGATATATTAACCTTTTCCTTGCTTTCTGATACCGATCTCTTCCTCCTGCATTTCTGTTCTCTGTAATTTCTTTCAAATGAACACCATAATCTTTGGAGGCTTGAATTTCTAGTCAGTGGCCCTTTCCATATGAATAAGGTTTATGCTCTGTATAGTTATGGAGGAGGCCTTCTCGGAGGCCAGTAGAACTCAAAATAATGGCTGTTTCTGCGGCATTCAATGAATATAGTTTCATCTCTGTTCTTCCTACAGTCACGCTGATGAGAAGAAGATTGTCAGAGGAATGGAGCAGACTATATAAATTGATTGCTGTAGAAACAGCCATTAATCTCAGTAATGATAATAATAATAATAATAATAATAATAATAATAATAAAATAATAATAATAATAATAACATTATTATTATTATTATTATTATTATTATTATTATTATTATTATTATTATTATTATTATTATTATTATTATGTTGAACCTCTCATATACACAGGTGATGTGTGTGCTTCGAAGTTTGTACCCTGGTCATATTTGTGACGAAATAATTGCTTAATAGTGGCACTCATATAGCAGGACATTGCTTCAAATTGACTCATAGTCGACTTTTATAACATTGTTGCATGACTTGGTTGGAGATGAGGGGACAGGGGGACGGGGAGGGGGAGGGGTTGGGGGTTGGGCAGGAGGGTTGGGGGGGGGGGGGGGGGGGGGGGGGGGGGGGGGGGGGGGGGCCGTGTCAGAGGATTTGGGAGGCGAACAATAGCATCCAGCCCACCTGCATTTGCTCTGCGTTTGTTGTTCTACTTCTTCTTTTCATCTTCTGCTTCATCAGTTTATTCATGACCCACTCATGTTTTCGAGTTTGTTATCGTCACCGTTTTCACTCCCGAAGGTGCACTGTAGGCATTACTTATGGTTCTTTGCAGCGTCCCTTCCTTAGGCCCCTAGCCGCTACAACCGCTTTCGTTCCTTTTACTGTACCTCCGTTCATAATTTCTTTTCCACCTTTCTTTCCTCAACCATCTCCTAACGACTGATTCATAGTGCATCTGCTTTGAAGTTTTCCTCCTGTTACACCTTTCAGTCCTTATAACCATCACTTCCCGTTTCAGCGCTGAATGACGTCATAGGTCCCAGCGTTTAGTCATGGGCTTAAATTCTATATTCTACTCTATGCGTTTTCGCTCGTTCGCTTCTCTAAGAGCAAAGTCAGTGTTGGTTGAAATGACCTCGGGGACAGTCTCCGCCCTTGTAGTATTCTGTGAGGTTGAAAAATTAAAGAATCTCCAATTCCACGTCTGCTGGAAACTGTGTGGTCCTTGTGATGTGCCCTTTGAGACCCATCTGGGGTCATCCGGGATGACCTTGATGGATGACATATCATTCTAGAGTTGTTCATGTTGATTTGAGAGCTGCCGTAGGCTTGGTTAGTTGTATGGCTCTTGTCAGTAAAGTATTCTGTGTTCTAGACCTCCTTTACATTTTTTGAGGTCATGGGTCTAGTGAGCGCAGGGCAGACATAATCATCTTGTTTGATGGTCCTCACTGGGAAATGTTTTTGACTTTCCCGAACTGGTGGCTTGATTAATCATTGCCTAGGAGATCGTATAGTGTGTCAGCCACGCAACAATGACTTCTGTGCTCACAATCCCATAAATGAGAAAGGAATTTTGATACATACTTAGTCTGAATATTTATGGGATCAGTGTCAATAGCCTAGAAGTTGTGACACCAGTTTTCGTAACCATAAAAAATCAATCAATCAGTCAGTAACGAGACAAAGAATGGTTACATGAGGTTGAAACCTAGGAAAACGTGAGTCTCTTTGTCGATCTCTCACCACACTGCCATTATCTGGTTTTTCTTTGCCTACTACTTGATGAATCTCAACATTTGAACTTCTTTTTACCCCTCTGGTTCCTCAGTGGACGAGTGGGTTGCGTACTCGCCTATCAATCTGGTAGCCAGATTTTGCTCTTCGCTCTGCCAATGCAGAACCAGAGGAATTCATTTCTGGTGAATTCGAAATTCATTTCTCGATATAGTGTGGTTTGGATCCCACAATTAAGCTGTAGGTCCTGTTGCCAAGTAACCAATTGGTTCTTAGCCACGCAAATAAAAATCTAATCCTTTGGGCCAGCCCCAGGAGAGCAGCTGTTGGTCAGCTCAGTGGTCTGGTTAAACTTAGATGTACTTAACTTGTAGCCCCCTCAGACTCCAAGATTTCATGCGGACGGGGCATAAGAGTAAACCCTTTGAAGTTGTCAGAAAACGAAGCATTGTACAAATGGCTTCCTGTACTATCTTCGCAAATGAACACATTAAGAGCACATGCTTCAGATCTAGGGCATTGCCAGTACTGTATATTAGTGTTCTGCTTGGATGTCGCCAGTAAT
>NC_061104.1:52101910-52127200 GCF_015104395.2 Macrobrachium nipponense | reverse complement strand
CTGTTAGGTCCCGTTGCTGAATAGCCACTGGTTCCATGCATCGTAAAAACACCATACAAACAAACAAACAAACACCCCTAGCTGCAACACCTTTCATTCCTTTTATCGTGCCTCCATTCATATTCTCTTTCTTCTATCTGACTTTTCTTAACCCTCTCTAATAATTGTTTCACAGCTCAATTGCGAGATTTATCTCTTATACACCTTTCAAACCTCCTTACCCTGTTTCCCTTTCAGCGCTGAATGAACCACGTAGATCCCAGCGCTTGGCCTTTAGCCTAAATTCTGTGTTCTAGTTCCAATGTGGCTATCGCCAGTGATGGAACGACGATGGGAACACCATTTTTCTCTTTTAATCTGTCTTTTTTTTAGGCATTCCAAGACACAGCATGGAATTAAACGCGTTCCAAATTGTTCTTTGGGCAAATCAACCTTAACTTCAGAATAAAGTCAGTCACCCAATTGAGTTGAAGCAGGAATAATGTCAGGGAAGTTAGGGCATAAATGAGTGTCTGAGTGAGGTTGAAGTTGGGAAGAATGGATAAACTTTGTAAACTTCTGTTAATCGTTATGGCTACAATTGGTCTTCATTTCCGGTTGGGGTGTTCGAGGGTATTGGAACTGTGAAGCATTGTGTTTGTAATTTCTCAAAATTGTTCATTCGTCCAATTAACATTGGGGAAAAACAAGCAGGCCATTTGCATAGCCATTAACATCACTGAACAAAAGCAAATACATTAATAACTTGTACACTTATTTCTGTGATAACAGAGATAATCATGTGTGAATATTTTTGTATGCATTTTTGCTCATATTTACTTGTGGAGATTAGTGAGTTAATTGTATGGTTATACTTCCTCAATATGACATTATCCAAATTCTGACAATCTTTCAAATGCTCTCGTACATACTACACTTATTTCAGGACTTTCTTCACTGATTTTGGACTTCGCTTACTGAAGTGTCCTCTTCTTATTCCCTGTGGTTTCTGGTGCATTTTTATTTCCTAAGGAAAATGTCTCTTTGTTAAAAAATCGACCTCTTCGCAGAGGGAGGAAACATTCTCTTATTGGTGCGTTTCTCTTTTCGAAGCTGGTGAAGACACGGCTCCTCCCCAGTGGCTGGGGTATAAATAGAAAATGTTAATAGGTCGATAGGTGGGGGGAAGGAGAGAGAGAGAGAGAGAGAGAGAGAGAGGACATGGGAATTGATTATAACTCTGTGGATAATCCCAGGATTCGAAAGCTGCGAATACATGCGTCCACTCACGCCATTATTAATATATATATATATATGGAAATAAAGATATTATTACCCGAAGGAAAAAAATAAAGACGGAGTATCCGCCTAGACCTTTCGACGTTTAAAGTCCTTTACTAAGCAGAACCTAGTTTCTGCTTAGTAAAAGGACGTTTACATCGAAAAGATCCGCGGATTACTCCGTCGTTTATCTTCCTTTCGTGGCATAGATCTTTATTTTATGGATTTACACTTTCCTAAACTTTCATGATAAGTTATCTATATAATATATATTATAATATATATACTTATATATAGGATATATACATACCTATAGATATTAATAACCCTATATATATATATATATATGATGTTATATATATATATATATATATATATATATATATATATATATATATATGTGTGTGTGTGTGTGTGTCATGTGTGTGTGTATATGTATGTATGTATGTATATGTAAGCTGACATATAATTGCATGACAGGAATAAGAGAAGATCACGTCCAGGTTTTCTGTACAAGAAAGTTGGAAAGTCAGAGAGAAGAGAGAGAGAGAGAGAAAGGAAGGCGAGTGACAAGAACACAGGAATGAATGTGAGAAAGGTTTTATGGAGAATATGAAGTTACTTGAAAGAGTAATGAGCCTTTGGATCTCCGAATGAAAAATGCAAATGGAATGTGGTGTATAAACAGACTTGAAGTTCTGGGTCGATGAAGTATTTTTAAAGATTTGGTGAATGTGGGGAATGCATAAGAAGCGCAGGTGAAGGTGAGTGACTCAAGAAGGGAAAGGACTTGTGAAAGTTTGGGAATGCTTGTGAAAGGGGCTTTTTAGGACGTAAGGGTAGTCGAGTGGCTGACCAGGATATGTAAGGTATGCCTGGTTGAAGGAAAGGTTCGGTGAGGCTGGATAAGTTGAGTATTTTGTCATCTGCGCAAGGAAAAAGTACAAGAAAAGAATGCAGGACTTATTTGGGGAAAGCAGTATTAAATGTAGCAGTTATGGCGCTTGTGTTTTTATCAAGGAAGTGCGTCAGGAGACATAAGGACTGAGAGAGGAAGAACCTGTGGGTTTGGCCAACAAAGAGGTTACAGTGATCATTTATGCTATGAAGCAGAGATGTGAGAAGTTTGAGAATAAAAGGGACAGGAACATAAAAAAAAAATCATGGTAAAATTGATGGATAAGAAATGTCGGCTGTCTTGTGGCATAAAAGATAACTAAAAGTTTTATGGTGGAGTGCGTTAGAACATTTTAATAGGAGAGTGACTGTTTTGGTGTAAAAGTGCCTCCTTGGCTATTTTAAGAACTTTATGGATAGGCTGACATGAGGAGCCAGAGAAAGGACTTTAGATGCAGGTGCAAAGTCATGGGATAAGCAATTGAGTCATGAATAGTGTGGGGCGTGGCTTATGTTTCCAGATGAGCCAGAAGACATTGCTAACTTAAGAAGTGAAGGATGTACCTGGCGATTAGTCAACCATTAAGGGACGCAGCTGTGTTGGGGAAAGGGAGAGAGAAGATGAAGAAGTGAGAGTAAATAGCAGATACTACAACAAACGTTTTATATATAGAATTAATATATATACTATATAATATATAGTTTATATATATATTATTATATATATATATTATATTATATAATTATAACTTATTATTACTATATATAGATATATATATATTATATTTATATATATATATATAGATATATATATATTGTGTAAAACAGACACACGCACACACACACACATACACAGACACACACACACATATATATTATATATATATATATATATCAATATATCTATTATATATATATATATCTATATATATTAGATATTATATATAATTTATATATATAATATTATATATATTATATATATATAATATTTAATATATATTAATATATATATATATATATATTATATAATATATATATATATCTGCAGTCAAATGATATCCAGCAAGAATGAAGCCTCGTTCCCGGAACCGAGTATTTTACATGTTCAGAGCATGGCGTGTCTCGGTGAGAGGAGGAAGAGAGAAAGAACGAACGAAACTTCGCATGATTCTCGAGAAGCGCTCTAACCGGAAGAGGTCCATTTCCGAGAAAAAGAATATAAAAAAGAATAAAAATAAAAAGAAAGCCAGGTGTCAATTGCTCTTCTCCTGTCGTTCGTGTGACGGGAATTTCCTCGTGCATGAATTCCGTTCCTGACGTTCGTTGTAATCTGTTATTTTAAGAGAATTCCCGCTTCCTTCCTCAGCCCAGTTCCAGATATTGCTAAGCTAAGCTAAGCTGAGAGTCTAAGTATAGAACGCCCAGTCTGATTAGGCTATATATAGTAATATATTCGTAAACGAGGTGGTATATATTCCCAAATCTCCGTCATTGCACCTCACGCGGTGCACTGTAAGCATTACTTAAGGTTCTTTCCAGCGTCCTTTCCTTAGGCCCCAAGCTGCAAACCCTTTCATACTTTTTACTCTACCTCCGTTCATATTCTCTTTTTCCCGTCTAACTCTCCTCAGGCTTCTCCTAACAATAGTTTCATAGTGCAACTGCTCTGAGGTTTTCCTCCTGTTACACCTTTCAGACCTTTACCTTCAGGTTTCCTTTCAGCACTGAATGACCTCATAAGTCCAAGCGATTGGCCTTTGGCCTAAAGTCTATATTCCGTTTCATTTTATAGACTTAAGGGAGAACGTCCTGTCTTATTGGGCTGTATTATAGTATATTCAATAACGAGGTGGTATTTTCCATAAGTTTAATCTTAGTTATATTTATAAAAACGATGAAGATGATTATTATAGTTATATTATTATTCAGACGAGATCACTGACTTGAAATTGAAGTTTCCAAAGAATATTATGATGTTAATTAGGAAGCAGGAGTTCAAGGAAAATACAGAAAAAAATATCATTTATTGAAAGAAAAGTAACGAGTTAAGTCAATAAATAGAAAAATATGTATAAAAATCCTGAACTTTTGTTTGTGTGCAAGTCTCAGTATTGGAGAAAGCCCAGTCTTATTAGGCTATATTGTAATATATTCATAAGCGAGGTCATACTTGGATACCTGCTTGGCAAAGATATGTACATTCATATAGCATTCATACGTTATTCAGACTGTACATAAACACAAGCGAGTGTAATCTTACCAAATGAAACTCACAGTGAATCCTGACACAAGTACAATGCAACTGCAGTGTCGTTGGTGCACTTCACGTGGTGCACTGTAGGCATTACAAAAGGATGTTTGCAGTGTCCATTAGTCCCCTAGCTGCACCCACTATTTTTGACTTTTACATGACCTCCATCCCCGTAGTCCTTCTTCTGTCTTGCTGTCCAACCCCTATAACTATTGTTTAGTACACCTGTGGGGGTTTTGATATCAGTTCCACCTCCTTACCTTGCTGTCCAACCACTCTGACGCCCTTTCGTCACTGTCTTAACCGTTAAAAGGCCGGAAGTGCGTCATTACTTGCCTTGACAGCCTAAATTTCATTAAATCAAATCGCTGTTGCGCGTGTAATGCATCATTTCTTAAACCTCCCTCTCACATCTTAACGGAGACGAAGTGCTGGCGGAATTGGAACCTACGGGACCTGCACGCCGCATTTCACTAACCCGACCACTCTGTTACTATTATCCCCGGAATGGATTGCGCGGTTGTGATGTGAATTGAAATCCCACTTGGAAATCCGGTCAGATGGAGAAATAGATGATATGAAATTCAAGACGGTAGAGAGTGTGAAGAGTCATGGAACTGTTAAAGCTAGAAGGGTTAAAACTATGAGTAGTAAGGGATTAGGGAAGAACATCATCATCATCATTATTATTTTATTATTATTATTATTATTATTATTATTATTATTATTATTATTATTATTATTATTATTATTATTTCAGAAGATTAACCCTATTCATAAGAAACAAACCCACCACAGGGGCCACTGGCTTGGAATTCAAGCTTCCAAAGAATATTATGGTGTTCATTCAAAATAAGTAACAGAAGGTAAAGAGAAATACAGAAAGAGGATGAGGATTATTGCAATCAGAGTATTGGGCCAATGATTTCTTAATTATGCCAGTTGATAAAATTGACGATGGTAACTGGTAACCTTTTCAGGGAATAGAGTGAGTGACTAAGCTGAAATTTACCAGTGTTAGGAATTATGAAAGAGGTAGAGAAACATAACCGACATTTGCTTTTGATTTTCATTGGAATAACATACGTATGCGGATATATGTATATATAATATATATATATATATATATATATATATATATATATATATATATATATATATATATATATGTGTGTGTGTGTGTGTGTGTGTGTGTGTATGTATGTATTATATATGAATATATATATATATATATATATATATATATATATATATATATATGTGCGTGTGTGTGTGTGTGTGTGTGTGTGTGTGTGTGTGTGTGTAGTTGTAGGTAAACTCGGATATTAACCAACGCGCGCGAAAACATTAACTCTTGAATCATGTCTGGTTTTAGTGGCACAGGCCTATTTTCCTCGTCACTTACCTCATTGCTAATATAAACCTGCTTTCTATTTGTGGGAGAGTTAGGAGCATTTTGCCTTTAATGAAACACCTCGTTTTTGATCAAAGATTACCCTCCCCCCCCCACTCTCTCTCTCTCCTTCTCTCTCTCTCTCTCTCTCTCTCTCTCCTCTCTCTCTCTCTCTCTCTCTCCCTCGTAGTAGCCATCTTGCTTGGTGAGACGTACCCGCGTGAAGTCAGATTAATCAACAGATATCACAAGTTTAACATACGACTAGAATTTGAGAAATATCTAGAAGTGTTCGTGAACTATCGGTGATAAGATTAGTGTGAAAATAGTAGGATAAAGCGTCTTCTAAGTTAGTTTAACAAGTGTAATACTGAAATCAGAACAAGATGCAGCAGTAAGTTCCAACTGCGGGAAGAGGTGGCGTAATTTAGCTTGCTTGGCGGATTCGCAATACGATGAGGTAGCAGGAAGGGAACTGGCATTTCTCATCTATGAAATCAGCAACAGTCCTAACCAAAAAGATACAAAAGCATTCATAGATATATTAGAAGGATATAATCCTTCAAACTGGAACAAATCTAATGAAAACATCTTGAAAATAATTGAAGAAGTTCCAAATAAAATCCAAGTGGTCAAGAGACTCATAAAGAAAATATACATATACCAACATATTCCGACAAAGAAAAAAATGAATAAGGTGAATCTTGTGAATATCCTAAATTGATGCATTAGGAAAAGAATGCCAAAGCATGCAAAACTGTGTAAGGTTTGGTATAGCATAGTCAATCCACAAAACCTAATCAGAAAATGTGCTGCATGCAACATTCCGACCCATCCACAGTGTGCTGAGGTAATGCAAGATTTGAGAAAAGATACAAGAATTTTTTGTTCAACATGTTCTATCATGGATAGACAATGTTATTAAATCAAGATTGAATGTACAAATAGTTGAGGATGAAGAAGAAGAGAAGAAGAAGAAGAAAAAAGAAGAAGAGGAAAACGGAAGAGAAGTAAACAAAAATGAAATGACAGAGGAAAAAAATAAGGACAAAACAAAGAACAAGATAAAAGTATGGATGCAGAGATACTCATTGATACTACATATGAGGCAATAAAGCAGCATACCTACGAAGAAATAAATTACGATATGACAACAGAAAAGCAAATCCCGAAGAGGCTCTACCCAGATCTACACAATGACGAAAGAGGAAAAAATAGACAAGAAAGACAAAATCTGCAACCTTTTGAAAAGAGGGAATTGCAGATTTGGAGAAAGATGTTACTACAAACATCCTAAGGTATGTCAAAACTATGAAATATATGGTAAATGTGCATACTTAGATGGCTATGGGGATGATTGCAGAGATCTGCATCCAAAAATATGTAAAACCTAAAAGAAGGAAAAGGATGTAAGTTCGACAAAAATGCAAATATATGCACCCTGTAGCCATGAATCATAATCAAATAAATAACCAACCAAGTATAAAATCCAAAAATAGAAAAGAAACAAAAAAAAGAGAGAAAATCAAGAATATCAGGTAAAAAGAGAAAAGCAAACCCACCAAGAGATATTCAGAGGTGTCCAGCAAAAAAAAATTTCAAAGCATCAGCTCCGAAATTCTACTCAAGAGATAATACTGTATTTATTATGCAAGAGGATATTGCAGAAACGGAGATAAAATTGCAGATTCAGACAGAAAATGAATAATTATGATGAAGGAAGATCAAATATTATGGAAAAGTTGGATTTTTTTAATGTCAGAATTTCTGGAAATGAAAAAAAGAACAACATACCAGAACAGGAAAGAGACAATGGGAAAATCCTTATTACTACCAATATTAAATGAATGAGAAAACACGCAAAACCATCATAGTGATGAATGCGCAGGAGTTTAGTTACGAGTAACTCAAAAAGAAAATAGAGTACTTAGAAGAACTAACCCAAAATGAAAAGAAAATAGATATAATGAATATAAGTGAAACCTGGTATTCCAAGAGACTGGGAATGATGATCAAATAAAAGGGTTCCCCAAACTTATAGATCAGATAAGAAAAAAATAGGGAATCAAGGGGGGGAACCGCAATATATGGGAAGGGAAAGACAAAAAACAAGGAAAAAATATAATGAGAAATTATTAGTAACTCAGAATGTGAACTAATAGCGGTTAGAATTTGAATCTGAAAAATTGATGAACATAGTAATATATAGACCTCCTAATACTAAAGAGTTTGACTTAATAATTGAAAAATTGGATGATAATATGTAGAAATAAAACACAAGGACTGGACTATTCTCCTATCTGGTGACTTCAACTTTCCTTTCGTAGAATGGAAAGAACGAATAGGAGACTGTGGTTGTACTTTATACATATAAAAAGAGAGTAATAGTAGTGCAGAAGATAAGAGGCAATTTGAAAAGCTATTAGATATGCTACTAGAATACAACATTCAACAAAATAAATCACCTGCCAACAAGAAAGGAAAATACTTTAGACCTAGTATTTGTGAACGAGATGAATTATGTTAAAGAAATAATATTTATAATGGCGAGTATTTCAGATCATAATGTCATAGATTAACAGTTCATTCCAAAGCAAGTGAAAGTAGAGATAAGCAAGAAATGAAAAAGTGGGAAGGATATGGAAAATACAACTTCTACAGTAAAAATATAAAATGGTTCCAGAATTAATGAAGAATTAAACAAAGATTGGGATAACATTTTCGTAAGTGATGACATAAGGGTAAATACGGAGATATTATATAAAATATGGAGAAAATAGTGGATAAATATATACCGAAGAAGAAAAGTAAACATCATTCATGCATACCAGAGACAGAAGGATCTTGTTCCAGAAAATCAGAAAGTGGAAAAAGGTCTTGCAAAAGAAAAAAATGCATGGAAAGTTATAGAACTAAAAAGTAAGATAGAAAATGCAGAACAAAAGATTATACAATCAAAAGAAAATGAAAAACGGGACTTGGAAGAAAAAACCTTATTAAATATCAAGCAAAACCCCAAAACTATTATACTCATTGCGAAGAAGATGAATAAAAGAAGAATAGAAATAGGCCCTCGAGAATTGAAGGAGATTAACGAATGAAAAAAAGGAAATTTGCAACTACTGGCGAACGATATAAGAGAATTCACCCCTAGAATAGATAATTGAAGATAATATATAGAAGTAAGGGACGCAAATAGTGAATATTTAGCTGACATAAGAAAATTAATGAAGCTGATATTGTGCAGGCAAATTAATGAAATTAAAAATGGAGCTGCTGCAGGGCCGGATGGAGTCCCTGCTATTTTGTTAAAGAAAGTAGTTCATCTATCGCAAAGCCACTTGCAATATTATTAAGACAAAGTGTAGATACAGGCAAGATTTATGATGAGCACAAATTAGCATATATCACCCCTACTTTCAAAAAGAAAAATGGATCAAGACTAGAGGCAAGTAATTATAGGCCTGTGAGTCTAACATCATATTATGAAAGTGTATGAAAGGGTAATGAAGAAAAATATTATGAAACATTAATAAAAAATATTTGTTTAGATAGGACAACACGGTTTTCGTACCCGGAAAAGTACACAAACCCAACTGTTAGTCCACCGTGAGAACATATTCAAAAATATGAAAAGCGGAAATGAAACAGATGTGGTTTATCTAGACTTTGCAAAAGCTTTTGACAAAGTAGACCATAATATATTAGCAAAGAAAATTAGAAAACACAATATCGTAGAATAAAGTAGGAAGATGGTTAAAGAATTTTTACACAACAGAAAACAGATAGTTATTGCAAACGATGAGAAAATCGGATGAAACCAAGGTAATATCCGGTGTGCCACAAGGTACGGTGCTAGCTGCAATATTGTTGTTATTATGATTGAAGACATAGACAGTAATGTTAAGGATTCGGTAGTGAGTAGTTTCGCTGATGACACAAGAATAAGTAGAGAAATTACTTTGTGATGAAGTATAGGAACGCTCTACAAAGAGACCTTAACAAAGTATATTTGATTGCGGGGCAGAGGCTAAAAATAGGATGGTATTTAACTCTGATAAATTTGAATCAATAAATTATGGAGACAGAGAAGGAAAGCTATATGCATATAGGGGACCTCATAATGAGACAATCACAAATAAGGAAGCAGTTAAAGACCTTGGTGTGATGATGAATAGGACAGTTATTCAATGATCAAATAGCCATTCTGTTGGCAAAATGTAAAGCAAAATGGGAATGTTGTTACGGCACTTCAAAACAAGAAAGCTGAACACATGATTATGCTTTATAAAACATATGTTCGTAGTCCACTTGAATATTGCAATATGATATGGTACCCACACTATCAAAAGGATATTGCACAAATAGAGAGTGTACAAAGTCCTTTACAGCTAGAATAGAAGAAGTTAAGGACCTAGACTACTGGTAAAGACTACAATCCTTAAAATTATATAGTCTAGAAAAGAGAAGAAAACGCTACATGATAATTCAGGCATGGAAACAGATAGAAGGAATAACAGAAAATATCATGGAACTAAAAATATCAGAAAGAGCAAGCAGAGTAGATTAATAGTGCCCAAAACTATACCAGGAAAAATAAGGGAAAGCACACAGAACATTAATCCACTACGCACCAGCATCGATAATGCAGCGTCTATTCAATGCGTTGCCAGCTCATCTGAGGAATATATCAGGAGTGAGCGTAGATGTGTTTAAGAATAAGCTCGACAAATATCTAAACTGCATCCCAGACCATCCAAGATTGGAGATGCAAAATATACCGGAAGATGTACTAGCAACTCTCTGGTAGACATTAGAGGCGCCTCACACTGAGGGACCTGGGCAACCCGAACGAACTGTAAGGTCTGTAAGGTCTCTCTGAAGGATTGAGACCTCGTGGGGGATATTGACGTCAGTGCACCTCATGCGGTGAACTGTAGGAATTACCTAAGGTTCTTTACAGCATTCCTTCGCCCCCTTCCATTACTTTAACTGTACCTCCATTCATATTCTCTTTTCTTCCCATCTTACCGTCCACCCTCTAGTAAAAATTGATTCATAATGCAACTGCGAGGTCTTCTTCCCGTTACACCTTTCAAACCTTTTCACTTTTCAGCGCTGTATTGCCTTAGCTGCCCCAGTGCTTGTCATGTTTGCCAAAAGTCTATAAATCAATCAATCAATAAAGAATTGGTGGCAATATGCAATCTAGGGCAAACAAACTTGCATCTGGTTTGCAATCATTTCACAATTCTATGGAGGCAACTCTGTCTCCTAAATAACTCTGCATGTAATATATCTACTTTTTTTTTTTTAATTTAGTGTTCCATTGCGAGAAGCTTCCGTACGCACATACATGCATACACGATCATGTACAAATACACACGCACATACGCAGCACATCTCGTTAGTAAATTTGCAAAAGTGTTCTCTCAAAAGTTCCAGATATCGCGAACAGTTATTTTGGTCCACTCGCGCACACGTGGATGAGTAAATGTATGTGAGTGTGAGTATGATTGTGCGTGTATTTTATTTGTATACATACACAGACACAAAGCACACACATGCACACCACACTATATTATATATATCTATAACTAATATGTATGTCAGATATATATATATATATATATATATATATATATATATATATATATATATATATATATATATATATATATATATATCTATATTATATATATAGATATATATATATATATATAATGTATAGATATATATATATATATATATACATATATATATATATATATATATATATATATTGAGTGTGCGAGTATGTGTTTTGTGTCTGTGTACGTACAAAAATAAAGACGTATATTCCCAACATAACGATCCATACGACTTTCGCCTTTTTAATTTCTCCTACACGAGCATTTCGTGGAGCGGAAGACCTGCTGACGACTAAAGGTAGATAGGTCATCAGCAGAGCATTGCGATTGTTTTCTGTTGGGGACATTCGGTCTTCGGTTGAAATGATCGCGCTTTTTGTTTTGATTTTTTTTTCATCTGATCAATCAACGCCTGTGTGTGTGTTCCACTAAGTTTTGGAAGCGGGAAAGATCAGGGTCATGCATATTGTAAATTTTGCCAGGTTTAATGGCTAGTGTGTTGTATAAGGTTGTTATTATTATTATTATTATTATTATATTTTTTTTTTTTTTTTTTTTTTTTTTTTTTTGCTCTATCACAGTCCTCCAATTCGACTGGGTGGTATTTTATTATAGTGTGGGGTTCCGGGTTGCATCCTGCCTCCTTAGGAGTCCATCACTTTTCTTACTATGTGTGCCGTTTCTAGGATCACACTCTTCGCATGGACCTGGAGCTACTTCAGCCTCTAGTTTTTCTAGATTCCTTTCAGGGATCTTGGGATCGTGCCTAGTGCTCCTATGATTATGGGTACGATTTCCACTGGCATATCCCATATCCTTCTTATTTCTATTTTCAGATCTTGATACTTATCAATTTTTTCCCTCTCTTTCTCTTCAACTCTGGTGTCCCATGGTATTGCGACATCAATGAGTGATACTTTCTTCTGACTTTGTCAGTCAACGTCACGTCTGGTCTATTTGCACGTATCACCCTATCCGTTCTGATACCATAGTCCCAGAGGATCTTTGCCTGATCGTTTTCTATCACTCCCTCAGGTTGGTGCTCGTACCACTTATTACTGCAAGGTAGCTGATGTTTCTTGCACAGGCTCCAGTGGATTTTTGGGCTTTTGCCACTGAATCATGCCTCTTTTTGTACTGGTTCTGTGCAAGTGCCGGGCATTCACTTGCTATGTGGTTTATGGTTTCATTTTTCGTATTGCACTTCCTACATATGGGAGAGATGTTATTTCCGTCTATCGTACTTTGAACATATGGTGGTTCTTAGGGCCTGATCTTGTGCCGCTGTTATCATTCCTTCAGTTTCCTTCTTTAGCTCTCCCCTCTGTAGCCATTGCCAATTGTCATCGCTGGCTAGTTCTTTAGTCTGTCTCATGTATTGTCCGTGCATTGGTTTGTTGTGCCAGTCCTGTGTTCTTTCTGTCTTTCTCCTGTCTCTGTATATTTCTGGGTCTTCGTCTACTTTATTAGTCCTTCTTCCCATGCACTCTTTAGCCACTCGTCTTCACTGGTTTTCAGATATTGCCCAGTGCTCTGTTTTTCAATGTGACGCAGTCCTCTATTACTTAGTAGTCCTCTCCCTCCTTCCTTTCGTGTTATGTATAGTCTGTCCGTATTTGCTCTTGGGTGTAGTGCTTTGTGTATTGTCATTTGTTTCCGGGTGGCTGATCTATGCTGCGGAGTTCTGCCTTCGTCCATTCCACTATTCCTGCGCTGTATCTGATTACTGGCACTGCCCATGTGTTTATGGCTTTTATCATATTTCCGGCGTTGAGTTTTTTGCTTGAGAGTATCGCCTTGAGTCTCTGCAATATATTTCTTTCCTGATCGTGTCCTTCATCTCTTGGTGTTTTATTATCCTCCTTCCATTATTCCCAGGTATTTGTATCCTGTATCATCTATGTGTTTGATGTTGCTCCCATCTGGTAGCTTTATCCCTTCAGTTCTCGTTACTTTGCCTTTTTGTATGTTTGACTAAGGCGCATTTTCTATTTATTAATTATTATTATTATATTATTATTATTATTATTATTATTATTATTATTATTATTATTATTATTATTCAGGAGATGAACCTATTCATATGAGACAACATTAACTTGAAATTCAAGCTTCCAAAGAATATGTTACTGTTCAAAAAATGAATCCAATCAATAAGGAAGAAGTCCAACACAGAGGCCATTGACTTGGAATTCCAGCTTCCAAATAAGTAGGTGTTCATTCCTTCTGAAAAGTAAGTCAGAAAGTAAAGGGAAAAGACAGAAAGAGGATACCAGTTATTAGAAAGACAGATAATCAAGAAATAACTGATTACAAAATTGTTTAAATGCAGTTAATTATCAGAATACAGGAGAGGTGTATAAGAGTAGTAACGTACTGCATCTTGTCTTCAACTTCTGAAGTTTCAACTGCACGAACGTTTTTTCGTTCATGTTCAATGTAGCATTTCTCATAGCTTCTTATTTATGTCTCTTCTTTTGTTAGTTATGTTTATATAATCTTCCTTTTCGCTTTAATTTCTTTTCTTATTCCAAGTTCTTTATGCCTGATATTTTCTATGCAGTAGAAACTTTCCTGGTTTCTCCACTATTGTGGGACTCAACGAATCTACATTGAAATGAGAATGTTCTATATCTAGATATATATATATATTATTATATATATTATTATATAACTATATATATTAATATACTATATATATATGTGTGTGTGTGTTGTTGGGTGGGGGGGGGATACAATCCACAATGAAGTAAAATCCTTCTGCAGTTTAAATAAAATTTAAAAATTATAATTCTTGTACAAGGATTCAAACGCCTTTTCGACCATCAGCTGTTTTTTTTTGTATCTCTTCTTTTTTTTCTTTTTTTAGTGAACAAGACCACAGGTGATGGTCGGAAAGCTTTAATCCTGTACAAAGAATTATATATTTTAAACTACAGGAGGATTTTACTTCATTGTGGATTGTATCCCCAATTACTTAGGAGGTATGACATAGTACCTGGCTCTGCATATATATATATATATATAATATATATATATATATATATATATATATATATATATATATATATACTATGAATGTGTTTCGTTGTCGGTTTTAAGTCATCTGATGCATTATGTCATTACAATTTTAAGGCCCTATAGCGCGGATGTTACCTTGTCTCACAATCATTAGCGTAGTTGCAACTGAATTCAGTTATTTGTGAGATGGACTCATCTGATAACATAATTTTCCACTTCCTACACCAACACTTTTTTTATTTTTTAATTCCTAACAGTGATGGAAGTTACTTATGTAAATAAACTTAGAAACTTACATTGTCCTACATTTCCTTTCTTATAGCATCTGTAAAAGTCGCCGGAATTGACCTAAAAATTTTATATAATTTGCTTACAATGCATTCCCTTTAATATATCAAAGCAATATAAAGTTCAGGCCAAAGGCCAGGCGTAGGGACGTATGAGGTCATTCAGCACTGAAAGGGAAATGGAAAGTTAAGAGATGTGAAAGGGGTAACAGGTGGAAATCCCTCGCAGTTGCACTAGGAAGCAATTGTTAGGAGAGGGTTGAGGAAAGCCAGATGGGAGAAAGCGAATATGAACGGAGGCGCGGTAAAAGGAGTGAAAGGGGTTGCAGTTATAGGGCAAAGAAATATTCATCTCGACAGAAGATTCTTATATTCCCGGTGAGAGTAAAACCCCCTCTTTTATTACATGTGTCCTTGGAAAAACCTCCTCCAAGTGACCACGCGATGTCTCCTCGGATGGACTAACAAGTCTTTGAGATATCCTAATCCTTGTAACTCCTTGTAACTCCTCCTCCCTCCCTTGCGTTTGGAATGAAGTGTAAAGGACGGATTTCATCGCTTCTAAGTCGATTTGGTAGGACCAAATACCTTACCGGACTCCAAGAGGCTCTCTCCCTCTCTCTCTCTCTCTCTCTCTCTCTCTCTCTCTCTCTCCTGTGATTCAGGATATTGCAAACAGAACTAAAATAGCAACGGGAGACGCCACACGCAACCGCGGCGCTGCTTGTCCGCTGTGCCTTTGATGACGTTATTGCTCCGAGCAATTAGGGCCCCACGGGGGAGGGCGTGGCTTCGCCCTGGAAGCCAGAAGGACTATTACTGGAACACCGATCCCCCCCCCTCCCCCCCGGGTGGGAGTAGTAGTGCGGACTGTGCACCTGAATCGGTGCACTGTAGGGATTACCTTAGGTTCTTTGCAGCGTCCGTTCCCTAGGCTCCTAGCAATCCCTTCAAGCCTTTTACTGTACCCCTAGTCATATTCTCTTTCTTTCAACTAACCTCCATTTATCCTTTCCTAACAATTGTTCTCTCTCTCTCTCTCTCTCTCTCTCCCTCTCTCTCTCGTTACACCTTTCAAATATTTTTCTGTCCATTTCCCTTTCAGCGCTGAATGACATCCTAGGTCGCAGCGCTTGGCCTTTGGCCTAAATTAGTATATATTCTCTTATATTATTGGAACCGATTCGTCTTCGACTTCGTGCGCGCTCGCGCCTTGGTCTGCTGCGGAACGCGTACGATTAGTCGATCGTCATGTCTCATCACTTCTAGTAAAGATAACTCACGGGGTAATGTGCATTCAAGTATGTTCTTCCCTGGATCAAAGCTAAAAATATGACTTCGCTGGCGTGGTACAATTTCGAGTACTCTCATATCCTCTTTAGGGGGAGTATATATTGTGATCGACCCTACCGCCCCAGCGAATGAATAATTGGCGGTCTGTCCCTAATTGCTAGTCTCGGAGAGCCACGTGTGACTGACGCAAGCCTCAGGGAAGGTATTTAGTCCTATCAAACGGTTTACGAGCGATGAACCCGTCCTCTACATTTCATTCTCAGCGTAAGGAAGAAAGGGAGGAGGAGGAGGAGGTGGTGGTGGAGGAGGGGGTCTCTCGGAGGAAATGTAATCAGAGAGGGGTTTCTCTCACCGGGAATATGGGAATCTTCCATTCAAGAGACTGTTTTTTTAGCCACTAGCTGTAACCCCTTTTATTCCTTTTACTGTACCACCGTAAATATTATCTTTCTTCCATTTGCTCTCCACCCTCTCCCACCGACTGATTCATAGTGCAACTTCGAGGTTTTCCTCCTGTTACACCTCTCAAACCTATCTACTCTCAATTTCTCTTTCAGCGCACAATGGCCTCATGAAAGGTCCCAGCGCCTGGCTTTTGGCATGAAGTCTATATTCTGTTCTATTCTCTCCTATTAAATACAAAAATTAACTTTGCGGTAGTCATCCATACGTTTGTTGTAATGATTTGCCGTTGCCTTACTAATGTATGTAGCGGTAAACTTTACTGTTACCATGACAATGATTGCTAAGGGTGGTCTGGAATATGCAAGCTTAGGATGAAAATGATTGCAGAAGTGGTCTGGAATTTGCAAACTTAGCATAAAAATGATTGCTGAAGTGAATATGCAAGCTTAGCATGAAAATGATTGCAGAAGTGTTCTGGAATATTCATAAAAATTGCAGAAGTGGTCTGGAATATTCATAAAAATGATTGCAGAAGTGGTCTGGAATATGCATAAAAATAATTGCAGAAGTGGTCTGGAATATGCAAGCTTAGCAATGAAAATGATTGCAGAAGTGGTCTGGAATATGCAAGACTAACCTCCCTCCCTTCCGAAGGCCGAAACTAAATTGGACTCGCTGTTCGAAAGGTCTGCGGTCGGTCCCTGTGGGCAAGTACCCATTACCGGAGTTTGGCTTGGCGTCAGGCAGAGAACTCCCGAGTGGCATTAACAACTGAACTCGAACTGACTTCGACCCCAAAAGTTCCTTCGACCCCAAAAGTTCCCACTGGCGGTCGAGGTCGACGTCCTTCGAGTGACACTGGTTTTCAAGGTTCAGTGTGTCTAACTTTTCTCCAGTGGCGCTCTTTACTAAAGGTGTTGGTGGTTATTGTACCAGGTTAGAGGTCATCAATTCCACCTACTGGTCATCATTGGTCGCTCTTGATAATCAGCATCTCCTGATAAATAATGATCCGGTCTGACTCTCTTGTGGCGTAGGAGCGAAGTGAGAGAATGAAAAGGCTACTGAATTTCGCTTCGCATTTGAAAAGTCGATGTGACGTCGAGTTGGAGAAAGCGAAAGAAGAATAAAGAGGAGATGCAAAGGAGAGAAGCGAGAAAGGAATGAGGCGGAGGAGGAGAGGAGGAGGAGGAGGAGGAGGAGGAGGAGTCTAATAGAACAGTAGTATACTTCTCGGGTTGTGGTGCCGGGTGTTAGTGAATGATCCCTTTAAAAGTGAATGACTGAAAGGGCCTAAAAGCTTTCCAGCTGTGAATTCATTCAAGCTGAAATGAGAGTCGCCAACAGACGCACACATGAACACTCACACAAAAACATACACGCACACACACACACACGCACAGAACACGGTGTTTATTATCCAGCTTCGCTTGATGGAGAGTTTCAGCAAAATATTGGTGGGATATTTGCTGGCCTGATACGATTATTCACTTCACGGTTGATACGAGCTCAGTTTATATGCTGGCAAAATAGCATAGTCTTTCTCGGGCGCTGTATCTAGTTAAAAGAAAAAAACTACAACTTTGTTTTATCAAATATGCCCTAATACAATTCTCTTTGTATTACGATAGTTTACTTACATTTTTTCTATATTAATATCTTCGTTTATATTTTGGCTTTTAAGCAAGTGATCTTTTCTTTCTGTGTTTCTCATCACACTCGGTTACTTCTTTCTAGTGAATACCATAATATTCTTTGGAAGCTTGAGTTTTAAGTCAGTGGCCCCTGTGGGGGCTTGTTCCATATGAGTGGGGCTCTTGGAAGTTGCATTTAAGTTATTTGCTGTTATGATGAATGGAAAATAGATTCTCTTTGGTCATAATGATTCTTGGATGTGAACGTTTGTATTTGAATGTCTTTTACTATTGTTGCTATTGCTTATTCTCTGCCACTGTTTTTATTCGAGATTGAATTTAGCATTGACAGTTTCCTTCCTCCGAACATCAAGATGAAAATAATACTATTATCATCAGTTTCTTTTTGAAGATAATGATTATCCTTCAGTTTCAGACATATTTGATCACAGTCTTTTTAACATATACCAGATTGCTCTAGGAATCTTAACGAGATCTGAATAGGGCTTCTTGGGGAGCTTATGAGATCTGAATAGGTCTTCTAGGAATGTTGATGAGATCTGAATAGGACTTCTGTGGATGCTAAAAATATCTGAGTAGGACTTCTTGGGGATGTTCACCAGATCTGAGAAGGACCTTTGATAATGTTAACGAGAGATCTGAATGGGACTTCTTGGGGATGTTAATGAGATCTTAGTAGGACTTCTGGGAGATGTTAATAATATCTGAATAGGACTTCTGTGAATACTAGCGAGAACTGAGTAGGACTTCTGTGGAGACTAACGAGATCTGAGTAGGACTTCTGTGGAGACTAACGAGATCTGAGGAGACTTCTTGGGGCCGTTAACGAGATCTGAGTAGAACTATAGGACTTCTGTGGATGCTAACGAGATCTGAGCAAGACTTTTGAGGATTGTAGCGAGATCTGAATAGAACCTGCAGACTTTAGTGGAAAGGAAAGTTCTTTGGCAAGATAAAATCTATCTCAAGGTGTTTCCAGTTATGTTGCATTGTGCTTAGTAGTAGATATTCTGGCTCCAGTAGTGCCTCAGTTAGTTTGATTTGGCCTTAGTAGTGCCTCAGATAGTTTGCTTAGGACTTAGTAGTGCCTCAGATCACTTATTTTGGCCTCATTGCTGCCTCAGATAGTGTGTATTTCCTCAGTATTGCCTCAGATAGTTTAATCAGGCCTCAGTAGTGCTTCAGATCACTTATTTTGGCCTCATTGCTGCCTCAGATAGTTTGTATTTCCTCGCTAGTGCCTCAGATAGTTTCCTTGGACCCCAGTAGGGCCTCAGATTACTTATTTTGGCCTCATTGCTGCCTCAGATAGTTTGTATTTCTTCAGTAGTGCCCCAGCTATATAGTTTGTTTTGAGCTCATTTGTGCCTCAGATAGTTTGGTTTGGTGTCAGCAGAGCCTCAGATAGTTTGTTTTGGCCTCAGATTTGCCTCAGATATCTCGTTTGGCCTCAGTAGTGCCTCGTATAGTTTGTTTTTCCTCAATAGTGTCTCAGATGGTTTCTGTTTTCCTCAGTTGTGCCTCAAATAGTTTGTTTTGGACTCCGTTGTTCCTCAGATTATTTAGTTTGTCCTCACTAGTGCCTCAGATAGTTTGGTCTGGCCTCAGTAGTTTTTCTGATAGTTTGGTCTGGCCTCAGAATTGCATTCCGATCATTTGTTTTGGCCTCAGTAGTGCCTCAGATAGCCTGTCAGCATATGGGACAGAAGTTCTTCTTAAAAAAACATCAGTGAAGTTTTAGTGTGCAGACCTGCAGGTTCTTTTTTTTTTTTTTTTTTTTTTTTTTTTGCAGGTGGAACAGGAACAGCGTAGATGATCTAGCTCAATAATGAGCCTTAAACTTGTCACAGAAAATAGCTCAAAGTTTAATTAATTAAAAATCTAAAAGAAAAGACGACAACAAAGACTTAATGATCTGAAGGAAGAAGAAGAAGAGGAAAAAGAAGAAACAGTAGGAGGGGTTGGTGGTACCTGACGTCTTAATTATTAGGAGGGAAGGTCTTTGTATGAAGGCCGTGTCTTGACAGTCATTAACCTAATTAATATAAGGAGCATAATGCTCGCCCTGGGGCATGCCTTTGTAATCACTCCCCCCCCCCCCCCCCCCCCCACCCCCCCGCCCCGTCTCTATCTCTCTCTAAACCTGCCGTGGTCTTCGCTTTCTCTCGTCTTCTTCTGTCTCATATTTATCATTTTGTCTTCCTTCTGTTTTTTTCATCCGTCAGGAAGAGAGGTGGACCTTTATGTTTATGCCGTATGGTGAAATACTTGTATGTACTACATAATGACAAATATTATATATATATATATATATATATATATATATATATATATATATATATATATTTGTCATTATGTAGTACGAGCCTGCATGGATATGGTGCATATGTCCATTGCGTTTAAAACCTGTCGATCTCGAGTAGTTCTTATGTCATCGACTTGACTACCATTAACGCTGATGCTTTTTCAAGAGGCTGCTCTTTCCCTCCTCCCTTTCCTACTTTTATTTACCCTCCTAATACTCTCATTCGTTTCTTCTTCTTCTTCTTCCTTCTTTCTATTTCACTTTCCCACCCTTTCGTTGGCCGAGGTTTTTTTTTTGAGAAATCAGTGTAATATTTTCTTTTTTTTCCATATCCGATTATCTTTTCCAATGTCTATTCTCTCTCTCTCTCTCTCTCTCTCTCTCTCTCTCTCTCTCTCTCTCTCTCTCTCCTCCTCCTCCTTCCTCCTCTTCTCCTCCTCTTCTCTTCCTCGCCTCCTCCTTCCTCCTCCTCCTCCTTCTCCTCCTCCTTCTCCTCCTCGGTCATCATCATGATCTTTATTTCCTCGTAAATTTTGTTTATCCACCGTTTCATTAGTTGATGTCTTGTGAAACATATGTATATTATAAATGTTGTTTTTTCGTATTTGATGATTGTCTTTTATTTCTATTCTCTCTCTCTCTCTCTCTCTCTCTCTCTCTCTCTCTCTCTCTCTCTCTCTCTCTCTCTCCTCATTATCGTCATTTCCTCGTAATTTGTGTTCATCTGAACGCTCTTGACTTTGTAGTCATCCTGAAAATGTCAGTGAAAGACTTCTTTCAGAGTCTGAATCATTAGAGGCTTGAATACAGTGGCGACAGACTTTTTTCCCTTTTGGAAGCGTTGAGAGAGAGAGAGAGAGAGAGAGAGAGAGAGAGAGAGAGAGAGAGAGAGAGATTCATGTCATTTGATTCCTGGATGAGGTAAGGAAGTATAAATAGGTAACGTGAAGAGGGAAAAAAATTTATATATTTATATATATATATATATATAATATATATATATATATATATATATATATATATATATACGTATATATGTGTGTTAGTGTTTTTGTGCTTCCATATGTGTGTATGAGAGAGAGAGAGAGAGAGAGAGAGAGAGAGAGAGAGAGAGATTTTGGCATTTTGTGGCATGTTTGTGGTATTCTAGAAGAGAGAGAGAGAGAGAGAGAGAGAGAGAGAGAGAGAGAGAGCATAATCCGACGGAGGGAGGCTTCGGCGATAATCACTAAGCTTATTAGAAGCATCGTAGAGGAAAACAGCATTTCATTAGAGTCTCTTTTCCCTGCGTGCGAGAGGCTCTATGGATTTCCTATACCGGAGGAGATTATAAACAAAGAGCAGAGGCTAAGTTTAGGTTGGTTGCATCTCCTACAACCTCTTTCTTTCTTTCTTTCTTTCTTTTTGTCTTTTTTATGCTTCTGTTTCTTTCTTTTCCTATTTGGCCTCTTTTTATTCTTCATCTCTCTTTTTTTCTTCCTTTTATGCTTCAGTTTCTTTCTTTTTCTTTCTGCTTTTTCTTTTTCTCCTGAATTTCATGTTCTTGTTCTTTTTCTCATGCTTCCTCTTTTTCCTCTTCGTCTTCTTCCTTAAAATCCAGCAGCTTCCTCGGTAGTTTTCCGGTTTCTGTTCAGTTGT
The DNA here is from genome assembly GCF_015104395.2 of Macrobrachium nipponense. Taxonomy (NCBI): domain Eukaryota; kingdom Metazoa; phylum Arthropoda; class Malacostraca; order Decapoda; family Palaemonidae; genus Macrobrachium; species Macrobrachium nipponense. The sequence goes on along the minus strand of NC_061104.1, from coordinate 52,105,165 downwards.
ATGTGTTATTTTTGTTCCTATTTTCTTATAATAATAATAATAATAATAATAAAATAATAATAATAATAATAATAATAATAATAATAATAATAAGGATACTTTATTTCAGCGCTTGGCTATATCATTGCTCCTTCATATATACTTATACCTCCTTTTCTTTCTTTTGCAGGTAGAGTACTTGTGTTCATTGCTCTTGGGAAGGACTCAGCATCATTGGTAATGTAGAAAATATATTTCGGCTTACTCGGGGAGTAAGCCTACAAACCACTTTGTCGTTGGTGTTGTTGTTGTTTTAGGATAGGATATTTATGATTTATTTATTAGAATGAAACTTAAAAATTATAGGATGTGCATGTTAAACATGACAGGAAAATTATGTCTAATAAAATATAGCGTATTTATTTTAATTTTCGATGGTGAAACAACGTGCAATTTGACCGTAGATTTTAGCACGTGCTCCGAGTAAGGTGGAGGTCGGATCATGCCTTGTTTTGATTTTGTTTGCAAGTTTGTCTTTGCTTGTTGTGTTCTGTGTAAAAGTACGTCCAAGCACCGCGCAAAGCTGCTAATGTCGACGTGTGAAGTCTAGGCATAGTAAGTGATGTACATTGAATGATTTTAAAGTTACCATGATTTTAATATCAACGGTCTTCGTAATTACAGTGAAACCAAGCTTCCCAGTATACGAGGTTTAGCTAACAGTCGTGTAATGGCGCGGGAAGTAGTGATTTGACTAGAGATTAGTACTTGAAATGAATTTTCAAATGTTGATAGCTTAGTCTCAGACCCTCCAAAGGCGTTTCGTCATTCATGATGTCAATCTACAGAGGTTAGGTTACTGATCGGTGTAGAGTCAAGCATTACAGCTTTAATTGTTGAATTATACATACACACACACACATATATATACATCACACACACACACACACACACACACACACACATATATATATATATATATATATATATATATATATATATATATATATATATATAAACATACTTTTGAAACTAATTTCTGACAGAATACCTCCAAGGAAAAGGCATTTGGAGGCAAGTGACTGAAGATTACACAACCAGTGTTTTGCCTATTTGAAAGCAGAAACAGATTATAAGAAGTTGGTAAATAAATAATGAGCTGAAAATTAAAGTTAAAAAAAGAAAGATATTTATTACATTGTTCGGGAACCAATATGTATAATAATGAAGTCTAATTGGATCTTTCTTGTTTGTCCGTCCCACGGTGGGTTCAGGGTAAGGAGGGGGTATTAGGGGGGTAGGGGAGACATGAAGGGCAGCGCCGGGTTCCAGCGCAGCTTAGCGCGCACGTCATCAACCTCGCACCCGAAGTAATAAGCCAAAAAGTGGTGGCTGTAACATGGACCCTTGGGAACGTCAATTCGAGAATTGGTTTTCTTCAGTGGGCTAGACTTGTGGCTTCATCCTCGGTTTTGTCATTCCTTCCTTTCCTTTCCTTTGCATTTTCCTGCACATTGCTTATTCTACATTACGAGCGTTGTTGGAATTTGCTATATATATATATATATATATATATAATATATATATATATATATAGATATATATATATATATATATATATTGTGCGAGGAAAGATTGAAAGTTACTTTACAGTTGAGTGAAAGATTTACAGATATTTTTTTAGTTTTCTGATAACGAAAACGGTTAAGATGGCTGTTCGTATGTCCGTCCATTTGTCCTTCTATCCGTCTTCAGATTTTAAAAACTACCGAGGGTAGAGGGCTGCAAATTGGTATGTTCATCATTCACTCTTCAATCATCAAACACACCAAACTGCAGCCCTGTAGCCTCAGTGGTTTTTATTTTATTCAAGGTTATATTGTTAGCCATCTTAGTGTCTGAAATTTTCGTGGGCCGCGGCTGAGAGTTTCTTACAGCTTTATATGCTGTGCAAAAAACTCGATTTCTTCGGCGCATTTTTTACTTGTTTATGATTTTTGCTTCTACGAGATCATTTTTTGTTTTAAATATTCGTTAGAGAGAGTCGGATTCAGCCTCCATATCTGCAACAGCAGAATGAATTGCGTTTGATTTTATTCTGCATTTTAGATTAATCGCCGGTTAACTCAATATCCCCATTCCTCTCGAAATAGCTACTGAACTAAACTCTCTCTCTCTCTCTCTCTCTCTCTCTCTCTCTCTCTCTCTCTCTCTCTCATATGTTAAGAACATTTTTTGTCAAAGATTCCCCTAATCTCTCTCTCTCTCAGTTTATATTATTATTCACTCTCTCTCTCTCTCTCTCTCTCTCTCTCTCTCTCTCTCTCTCTCTCTCTCTTTCATATGTTAAGAACATTTTTACCAAAAATTCCTCTAATATCTCTCTCAGCTTATATTATTGTTCCCTCCCCCCCTCTCTCTCTCCTTATATTATTATTCCTTTCTCTCTCTCTCTCTCTCACATGTTAAGAACAATTTTTTACCAAAGGATCCTCTAATCTCTCTCTTAGTTTATATTTTTATTCCTCTCTCTCTCACAGTTTATATTATTATTCCTCTCTCTCTCTCTCTCTCTCTCTCTCTCTCTGAAGGCTGAACAGCACAGTGGAGTTGTCAGCTGAATGGACGGGGGAGAAGAAGTATGCAGGTCGATTGATTGAGGCCCATTCAGACACTAAATGAATTCAGAATTGATTCAAATAGATTCCGGGGGTTGAAAAGGGGTCGTGGCAACGGAAGTGTGCTGGAATATTTATGGAACCTCATTCCTATGGAGAGGGTGATTAGTGTTTCCTTGTATTCATGCTCTCTCCTCTCTCTCTCTCTCTCTCTCTCTCTCTCTCTCTCTCTCTCCACAAATTTGTACGAAGATGATTCGCAAATATTTATTACTCTTTGTATTGAGAGAGAGAGAGAGAGAGAGAGAGAGAGAGAGAGAGAGAAGATATTACTGTTACCTTATATTACTGTTACCTTATATTGCAGAATGACCGACTAACAGAGAGAGAGAGAGAGAGAGAGAGAGAGAGAGAGAGAGAGAGAGAGAGAGAGAATATAAGGTAACAGTAATATTTCTCTCTCTCTCTCTCTCTCTCTCTCTCTCTCAACAAATTTGTATGAAAATGATTTGCAAATGTTTATTACTTTGTGTATGAGAGATAGAGAGAGAGAGAGAGAGAGAGAGAGAGAGAGAGAGAGAGAGAGAGAGAAGTAATTTACTTCTCTCTCTCTCTCTCTCTCTCTCTCTCTCTCTCTCTCTCTCTGCCGCTTTTGTTT
>NC_061104.1:52066910-52096910 GCF_015104395.2 Macrobrachium nipponense | reverse complement strand
ATACTAATTGTGTTGATAGAAAATTGCATCTGGAGAATTTATGTATTATTTCAACTTACTCAAATCGATCTTTTGGTGTGGATGATATACCTTATTCTCTGTAGATTATAGTTGTGATGTAGAAGTCTTGTTGCTCATAAGGTGTTCTTCCACAAGTTGTAGTAGTCGTCTTGGCTGACAAAAATCAATGAAATAGCTATTGAAAGTTTCCGATTCTGTTCTTTCGTCATCAGATCATTAAGGCCTACTTCAGCCTGCTCTCTCTCTCTCTCTCTCTCTCTCATTCACATTATCCATCCACCCTTTCCCTTTAAGCCACAAACGTCCACACTTGCATACATTAAATACACTTTCACGTGTGTGTATACACACACACTCACACGCGCGCGCACGCTCACTGCTATACCTTCCTTCTTTCAGGTCCTCTTTTACTAATGGGTGTAGTGTGAAAGAGGGGAGGTGCGGTTTGGGGAAGACACATGATCTTCGAGCGAGGGGATTGGACTACGGGTATGGGAGGTAGTGGTGGGAGGGTGGGAGTAGGGGGGGGGAGGGGGGGGGGGACGTGGATTGGGGAGTTTTGAAAATCATCCACTTTAATCCTCAACTTCACACTATCAAAAAGTCCAAGCCTCGTCTTGTAATCTAATCAGGGTTCCTTACCGTGTCCTCCTCCTCCCTCCTCCTCCTCCTCCTCTCCTCCCTCCTCCTCCTCCTCCTCCTCCTCCTCCTCCTCAGCATTCGTCCCTTGGGAGTGGTGATAGGGACAGAACCATGACGTCCCTAAGGTTAGCAGGGAGAGGTAAAATGCTTCACCTCAGCACGCATCCCTGTGGGTAGGAGTAGTCTTAGGAGGAGGAGGAGGAGGAGTAAGAGTAGGGGTAGGAGAAAGATGTAGACCCCCTCACCCTCCCCCATCCCCCCAGGCCTCTCAAGGTAAGTAAAGTTTAGAGTAATGACATCTTGGCTTCAATGGAGGAAGGTCAGCGAGAAGGAAAAAACTCCGAGATGAGCGGATGATGTGGAGAGGGGCTTCATGGGTAGGTAGGGAGAGAGAGAGAGAGAGAGAGAGAGAGAAGAGAGAGATACAAACGATAGCGACAGATGAAAGGGCAAAGGAGATGAAGACGATAAGATAGCGAGGGGTCGTGTTGATAATAGGTTAAGGTGACCAAAAAAATTTGTATGTAATGAATTCCCATTTTCAAAAGATCAGAGGACACAGATTGATATTCAAAAAAAAAAAACCTACAAGCGATAAATATATTAAAAATTGAAGTAATGTAGAATCAGTAGACTGACACACTTGTAGGAGTAAAATTGCTTGAAAAGAAAGATAAATAAAGCAGTAATGTAGACGTATGAAAAAAAAATATATGTATATATAGCATATATGTATGTATATATATTGTTTTTTATATAATAGCATAGCTATATATATATATTATATCATATATTATTATATATATATATATATATATATATATATATATATATATATATATGCATTTATATTTACATGTATGGCTATGGATATGTATAAGATATTATATGGAAGGACAGGGTGACAAGGGGAGACAGCCGGTCATCAGGTGATGATACATTTATTGCCGACGCATTTCGTAGCACATACTAGTCACATCATCAAGGCTAAAGGAGAAACAACACAAATTAAGAATACATGAAATATAACTTAGACTTTAAGAGTCTCAACAATTATACAAAAACACACTACATAAAATGAAAGCCATTTAAAAAGCACCTGCTAGACTAAAAAGGTTGAAGACTGAATGATTCGGAAAGAAGGAAGAAGGAGCGAAGAAAACCGGTTCATGCCAGATACAACTGTTTTCGTACACACACACACGACACACCACACACACACAACACACACACACACACACACATATATATATATATATATATATATATATATATATATAGATATATATATATATATATCTATATATGTATGTATATATGTGTGTGTGCGTGTGTGTACACGTGTTTGTATTATCTACTAAAAGTAAATATACAAGTAAAAAAGAACCAAGTAAACAAAACAGGCACGAAAAAAGAAAAAAGAATCAAATAACCAGCGGTGGTGGAGACCAGCTCCATTTATGTCCGGATAATCGCCAGCAGTCTTTGGGGAATGGCCTACCCAGTCTGAATATAAGGAATACAATATAGGTAACCCTCCTTGGGCTGATCGATCGATAAGTCAGTCTGTCCACAAAATGTCGTTCCTCCCTCGGTTTCTCTCCATCTCCCTTCGTTCTTCTGACTTTTACTCGTTTTTCTCGTGAAGTTTTTGCTCTTGCTCTCAAGAGCTGGGGTAGTGCCGTCAGTGCACCTCATGCGGTGCACTGTAGGCGTTACTGAATGGGTTTTGCAGCAAAGCGTCCCTGAGGCCAATACCTGCGACCCCTTTCATTCAGTTTTTTTCATATTTCTTTCTTTCATCTGACCTTCCTTAACATTTTACCCCCTAACAGTTGTTTCAGAGTGCAACTGCTTTGAGGTTTTCCTCCTGTTACAACTTACAGACCTTATTTATTCTCAGTTTCACTTTCAGCGCTGAATGACATCATAGTTCCCAGCGCTTGGCTTTTGGACTGAATTCTATATTCCAATTACCAACAAACTAAATGAAAGCTGAAAGTAAGATCTCTTATTTCCAATGTTACAAGGCTCTCTCTCTCTCTCTCTCTCTCTCTCTCTCTCTCTCTCTCTCTCTCTCTCTCTCTCTCTCAACAAATTGGTTTTTAAGTAAAACTACGGTATACGATTCCTGGCATGGCATATCTGAGAGATGGAATCCGACTGAAACAATTATTATCTTTTCCTGACTTTTTTTTTCCACCTACTGAGCATTTCCCTAATTGCCAATTGTACTTCCTCTCATTTCTCATCCTGCTTTCTCCCCTATCTTTCGTCAAAGGCAGTACAAAGGCAGTAGCAGAGAGAGAGAGAGAGAGAGAGAGAGAGAGAGAGAGAGAAGAAGAAGAATATTTATCCCGTTGCAATCCTCTGGATACCTCAATCACGGCCATTGGCCATTTGAATTTCTAAGTAGTTTCTTGTTTTACAATAGTGACGGGGAGGGGAATGGGTCTGGGGGAGGAGGAGGAGGAGGAGGGAAAAGAGAAAGAGGAGAGGAACAGCAGAAGGTAGAAGGGTATAAAGAGGAGGAGGAGGAGGAGTAGAAAGCATAGGAGGAAGAGGAGAAACAATTGAAGGAGAGAGAGTAGGAGAAGGAGGAGAAAGAGGCGTAGGAGGAGGAAGAGGAGAAGGGAAAATAGGAAGAGGAGCAGCAGCAGGCAGAAGTGTAAAGAGGAGGAGGAGGAGGAGGAGGAGGAGGAGTAGGAGGAGAAGAAACAATAGAAGGAGAGAGAGGAGGAGGAGAAGAAGAAGAAAGAGGCGTGGAAGAGGAGGAGGAGGAGAAGAAGAAAGAGACGTAGGAGGAGGAGGAGGAGGAGGAGGAGAAAGCGAAGTATGTGGAAGAAGAGGAGGATGAAGAGAAAGAGGAAGAGGTGGGAAATTACGAACAAGAAAATTAGTAAATAAAAAAAACCACTGAATTAGTAGTAAAAAAATGAGAAAGAAGAAGAATGAGAAGTAAAAGAAGAAGAATCGGAAGAAAATGGAAGAGGAGGTAAATTAGCAGCAAAAAGAAATGAATGAATGAGAAAAAAAGAACCAGAAAGAAGGAACTGGAAGAAGAGAAGTAATAGAAGAAAAACAAGCGGTAAGTGTTTTTTCTCGGGGGGGGGGGGGGGGGGTTGGGGGGGGGGGGGGGGGGGGTGGGGGGGTGGGGGGGGGGGGGGGGGTGCGAGTTCCGTTGCGGGAGTAAATGATCATAAGATGGGAAGCAAGGGTAGCAGTACGGTACGGTATGGTACGGAATTATGGTACGGTATGGTATTTTTCCACCTGCAAGAATGGTGCGAAATTACGGTACTATATTACTTTTCAAGTACGGTATGGTACGGAATTACGTCATTTTCCCGTACCTTTTCCGTACTCATTCCGTACTTATTTATTCCAGTGTGACTACTGTCTACTGTCCAGAATAATCCAGATGACAAATATTGACTTTTTGATTGATAGGGTGACCTCAATTTTTTTCCCCTGACCAATGTTTTAAGGTACAACCTTATCTTTCCAAGAAATTCAAATTTCAAGGAAATTCAGAGGAACTCGACAGACTTTAAGGAAATTCTAAAGAAATTAGCATTAAAATGTGATTATTTGCGAAAGATCATATTAAATATAGTTACAAAGATTAAATACTCTTTACTGAGTCTGTGAATAATGAGAAACATGCCTAGCTACACCACGATGTCAGTGCCACAGTGCAGTACGAGGTCGGTACTAGTGTACGGATATGGCCTGGCTCCCGGTCCCCCCCCGGTTTGGGGGCTGGGGTCGGGTGTTGGGGGGAGGGGGGGGGGGACCGTGGGAGTGAGACGCACTGTCGTATGGAGATAACTAGTAGACTACTAGACTGTTGCTATCGGAATAACCGCGTTCAATTCCTGTCCACACTGTACAGTTGACGAAATTTGCTCTAGCTAGCTTAGTAGCTTATTAAAATTTGGCGCAGTCACAGTGTGCAAATTCGTCTGTCACCTGCAAATGTTAAGCTCCAACTCCAGTTAGTGGTGCATTGGGTGAGTTGTTGAATCTTGCATCTAGTGTAAGATTGAGGATTTGAATGCCTCTGGGTTACTTCACTGAAATATTGATCTTATTGATTTCATTAACTAACGAGATTTGATGGGTTAAAAATATGTGAAATGAAATGCAGTGAAATGTGTGCATCGGTGCATTAAGATATATATATATATATATATATATATATATATATATATATATATATAGATATATATATATATATAGTTGAGTTCTAGTTTTGCGTTTATTTCGTACCTGAAATAACGCAAGACAAGTGGTCAAAACTTCCCCAGTTATGCCTCTGGTAGTTGCAGCAACCCTCCGATTTGGAAAACTGGAATAAGATGACTCACGATCACCAAATATACTGACAATATAGTTTACGTGTGGGAAATATTATATATATATATATATATATATATATATATATATATATATTATATATATATATATTTATTTCCCTAATATTTAGTAGGGTGGGAAGGCGATGGAATGGTGTACCTTATTTTCCTGTGTAGCTGGAGAGAGAGAGAGAGAGAGAGAGAGAGAGAGAGAGAGAAGAGAGAGAGAGAAAACCCTTTTCTTGATAACATGACATAGAGAGAAACCCCTTTTCTTGATAACATGACGGAGGAGAGAGAAAAGGATTCACGAAAACAAAAGCAAAGAACCGCGAGCTTCCAGTCATCACAGAAGAGTAAGTGATACCTATGTAACGCCACACCCTCTCTCTCGCTGCTCCAGCATTCCTGTTCCTCTGCCTTTCCTGAAGAAGGAGAAACAGGGGGGGGGGGGGGGGGGGGGGAGGCCAAATAAGAAAAATAAGTAAAAAAATAGGGGAAATGAGAGAGAGAGAGAGAGAGAGAGAGAGAGAGAGAGAGAGAGAGAGAGAGAGAAAATCCCTTTGATACCATAATCACGGTCATCTGCATTTCTAAGGTGATTTTTCCCGACAGGAGCGAAAGGTCAGAAGGGAATCGGGAAGAGAAAAACAGCCTGAAGTGGATGAAGAGGGAGAAGTAGTAGATAGGTGAAGGGGAAGGAGAAGAAGAGAATTGTTGGGAAGTATGAAGGTGGTTAAAAGGGTTGGAAGAAGTGGTGAAGGGGAGGGGGGGGAGGGAAAGGGCAATGGATGAAATAGAGAAGAGATAAGGAAGGAAGATGAAGGCGAAGAATAAAATGAAAAAAGAAGGAAATGAAGAAGATGATAGAAGAGGGGAAATGGGAAACAGTCAAAGACGAGGAAAGAAGAAATGTAAATGAGTTAAAGGAGAAGATAGATTAAGGGTGTGAATAGCAAGAACACGAGATAGATGATGATGCAAAGATGGTGATTCCATTTTACTCTTAAAAATGAGGTTTATTGACCCTCCTCCTCCTCCTCCTCCTCCTCCTCCTCCTCCTCCTCCTCTATTTCTTCTTCTTCTTCTTCCTTCTTCTTCAGTATATCAATGTACTTTTTAATTTTATGTTCAGAAGTGCTAGAATAGGAAAGGATACCTAGCTCTCTCTCTCTCTCTCTCTCTCTCTCTCTCTCTCTCTTTCATATCCTTACGTGTCATAGCGGCAAAAAAGAAAGGAAGAAGGACAAAGAACAGTGAATAAAAGATGAATTAATGACACTGACCGTAAATCTGCGTGTCCGATCCACGCCCTCGATTGAATGCAATGCAAACTCATGAATAATATTGGTTCGCGTTGCACTTCAGTCATTATGAAAGGTTCTTGCAGCGTCCTTTCCTTAGATATTTTTTAGATTTATTTAGATTTTTGGCATTATGCCAAGCACTGGGGCAACTAAGGCCATTCAGCGCTGAAACGGAAATTGACAGGAAAATGTTTGAAAGGTGTTACAGGATTCAAACCTCAAAGCAGTTGCACTATGAAACAATTGTTAGGAGAGGGTGGACAGTAAGATGGAAGAAAGAGAATATGAACGGAGGTACAGTAAAAGGAATGAAAGTTGTTGCAGCTAGGGGCCGAAGGCACCCATCCCTTCCTTAGGCTCCAAGCTTATGTACCTCCGTTCATATTCTCTTTCTTCCACCTTAGTTTCATCAGCCTTCTCCAACAAGTGTCTCATAGTGCAACTTCGAGGTCTACTTTCAATTTCCTTTTCAGCACTGAATGACCCCACAGGTCCCAGCGCTTGGCCTTTGGCCTAAATTCGATATTCCATTCTATTCTGTTCTCCTTTTTTTAAGTGTGAGTATTCTTTCCTCTTGGGGCTAGCTGCAATGCATTACATATCGTCCCGAGTCTTAATAACATACATTTACATCAGTCTTTCCAGCACCGTGACGCTTTCGTGCACGAAAGTTTACGTGTCACCGCACGAAGGTGGTTTTTAAATATGTGTTATCGAGGTAATCGTACGTTGGGGGATTACGCAGCGCACGAATCTTTGCATTATTTATATCTGTTAACCGTTGCGATTTCTGTCGTGGGAAGTTACGTCGTTCCAGAGAGACTGGTTAATTAATTACCGTTCTGAAGTTAACTGTGGCATTCTGACGTGTCGGGGGGACTCGCATATATTACGTTTTGTACTTTTTTGTATAGGTTCGTGTTGAGGAATTTGACAGTTTCAACTCTCTTTTGTTTCGTATTGTTTATTTTGTCTATTTTTTATTTTGGGGTGTTTTTTATTATACTTTTCGTCCATTTACGTTAGTGGGCTATTTTACCATTACATACGCTCTACATAAACAAACACATATATCTTTGTATATAATTATAATCTTCATAACACGAAGATGTTTAGTTAAAATAAAGCTCTTGAAGAGTCTTTTATTCTCTCTTTTCTCCGGTGGACTATATCGACATATGTTTGTATATATAAATATATGTATATGTATTTATATATACAGCTAGATATAAGCATATAATATGTGTGTGTATACTTACACATGTATCTACATAAATTATATATTTAATGCATTTTTATCCATGAACTAATGTATGTGTTTACTTTAGCATATGATTAGTCCATAAAATTTCCAATATCTCCACCTGTACACACACACACACACACACACACACACACACACACGTACTCGCGTCCGCCCTACAGAAATCCCCGTGACTCAACGAATCCTTAAGCAAGACAAGAAAGTCGCCTATGTTCTTATCCACTAACTGATCAGCAAACAGCCTTACCACCCGAAGTATTTATTCCCTCGTATCAAAGCCTTCGTATGGTCGGGAAGTTGGGTGTGGGATTCATTGATTGACTGATTTATGGCTAGTAAACGGGCGTTACAATTGAGTGGAACATTGAATTTAGGCCTGAGACCAAGCGCTGGGACCTGTGAGGTGGTGTAACAGGAGGAAAACCTCAAAGCAATTGCACTATAAAACAATTATTAGGAAAAGGTTGAGGATATCAAGATGGAAGAAACAGAATACGAATGGAGCAAATAGTGTTTTATGTAATCAACAACGTAAACGGTTTCACAGTCCAGCTGCTTCGGAAGTTCAAGCGAAGATGCCGTGTCTTACTACCCTAATTCAATCAACTTGTATTTTAGTAATTTACTTACATTTTTATTTATTAATCTATGTCTTAGGTTATCTGTTTTTCTAATGACTGAGCTTCTCTTACTGTGTATCCCATTTCCGTATGTTACTTCTTTGGAATGAACACATTATTTGGAAGCCTGAATTTTCCACTGGTGGGCTTGTTACATATGAATAGAGTTCATCTTCTGGATGATAATAATAATAATAATAATAATAATAATAATAATAATAATAATAATAATAATACGGACAGACTATACATAACACGAAAGGAAGGAGGGAGAGGACTACTAAGTATAGAGGACTGCGTCAACATCGAAAACAGAGCACTGGGGCAATATCTGAAAACCAGTGAAGACGAGTGGCTAAAGAGTGCATGGGAAGAAGGACTAATAAAAGTAGACGAAGACCCAGAAATATACAGAGACAGGAGAAAGACAGAAAGAACAGAGGACTGGCACAACAAACCAATGGACGGACAATACATGAGACAGACTAAAGAAACTAGCCAGCGATGACAATTGGCAATGGCTACAGAGGGGAGAGCTAAAGAAGGAAACTGAAGGAATGATAACAGCGGCACAAGATCAGGCCCTAAGAACCAGATATGTTCAAAGTATGATAGACGGAAATAACATCTCTCCCATATGTAGGAAGTGCAATACGAAAAATGAAACCATAAACCACATAGCAAGTGAATGCCCGGCACTTGCACAGAACCAGTACAAAAAGAGGCATGATTCAGTGGCAAAAGCCCTCCACTGGAGCCTGTGCAAGAAACATCAGCTACCTTGCAGTAATAAGTGGTACGAGCACCAACCTGAAGGAGTGATAGAAAACGATCAGGCAAAGATCCTCTGGGACTATGGTATCAGAACGGATAGGGTGATACGTGCAAACAGACCAGACGTGACGTTGATTGACAAAGTCAAGAAGAAAGTATCACTCATGATGTCGCAATACCATGGGACACCAGAGTTTGAAGAAGAAAAGAAGAGGGGAAAAAAAATTGGGTATAAGTATCAAGATCTGAAAATAGAAATAGAAGGATATGGGATATGCCAGTGGAAATCGTACCCATAATCATAGGAGCACTAGGTCACGATCCCAAGATTCCCTGAAAAGGAATCTAGAAAAAACTAGAGGCTGAAGTAGCTCCAGGACTCATGCAGAAGATGTGATCCTAGAAACGGCACACATAGTAAGAAAAGTGATGGACTCCTAAGGAGGCAGGATGCAACCCGGAACCCCACACTATAAATACCACCCAGTCGAATTGGAGGACTGTGATAGAGCAAAAAAAAAAAAAAAAAATAATAATAATTACTTATTATTATTATATTATTATTATTATTATTATTATTATTCTGTTAAAAAGGATGGCAGAATTAAGCGAGTTTATTTATATATTGTTTTTTCTATTTTCCTTACCAATTCGCTTCTCAGGCTCAGCGATGTTTTTTCTGAGTAACATCGCTGAGCCTGAGAAGCGAATTGTAAGGAAAATAATAGAAAAAAAACAATATATAAAATCAACTCGCTTAATTCTGCCATCCTTTTTAACAGCATTTGCCGAAAAGAGGGTCTCTACCAAAATATTATTATTATTATTATTATAATAGATATTTTTTGAAAGGTTGAATTTCAAGTCAATGGTCCCTGTGGTGGAATTGTTCCATAAGAACAAGGAACATCTTCTGAATAATAATAATAATAATAATAATAATAATAATAATAATAATAATAATAATAGATGAAATCAAGCTTCCTCCATTAATCGTCAGGGGATGGATGGTGAAAAATCACCGTCACTGGCGTGATGAATATTTCATCCTACGAATTAGCGTCATTAGTCAATCTTTCCGAAGAGTAACAGGTGACGTGCGTGCAAAAAAAAAAAAAAAAAAAAAAATGGAAAGCTTATTTTAAGAATGAATAATGGTTCATTCCCCGTCGTACAGAAGATTAGACATTAGGGTAATGCGACGAGCATATCCAATGACAGACATGCAATCGTCATTGCTTCTTCTTTGTTTCGGACGTTGGGACATGTCTGCTGGATTATCATTGCATGCTCAGAAGCTTTCTATTCTTTCCGCCGTCGGCTGGGCGTATTATATATATATATATATATACACACACACACACACACACACACACATATATATATATATATATATATATATATATATATATATATATATATATTTCAGGAAGAAGCTTTCGCATAAAACTTACGTATTGTTTTACCGTGAAGCTGCAGACATATTTCCTGCCTCTGTGTTCCCCGATCATTACAAACTACGTTTTCCTCTGTTTCTTAATCCATTTTCATTATATTCTGTGGCTCGTTCCTCCATGTTCTTGCTAGAGTTGTATATTTAATGTTAAAGTTGTATATGATGCAACACTATATAAGCTTCGTAATATGCAACTCGAATGAATCTCTTCATTATCTCCGTAGAGTGGTTAGTGCCGTCAGTGCACCTCACGCGCGGTGCACTGTAGGCATTACTTAAGGTTCTTTACAGCGCCCCTTCCGTATGCCCTTCGCTGCAACCCCTTTCATTCCCTTTACTGTACCTCCATTCGTATTCTTTTTTCCATCTTACTTTCCATCCTCTTCTAACGGCTGTTTCATAGTGCAACTGCAAAAGGTTTTCTTCTTGTTACATATTTGTGACCACTTGCTCTCCACTTTCCTTTCAGCGCTGAATGACCTCGTCATAGGTCCCAGCGCTTGGCCTTCGGCCTAAATTATACGTTGTATATATACTTTATATGAATTTTCCTTTCATTACTATCTGCAACTTCTGCAATTCTCCGTTATCTGACGTGCATCTTGCAAAAGCACTTTATGTGTCAAGTTGGGTCTGTCATATGCAGTTTGCACAATAATCTTGAAGAAGTTTTGTCTCTCCTCTTTGTGACCTGTCCGACAGCAAATGAATGAAGGCCCGGGAATGTGTAAGTTGCCCCGTGACAAGACTCTGCGTAAGAAAAATGATAACAGACCCGGGTCATTATTTAGAGTTGCGAGCCCCGCACGCAATTGTGCGTGGCTTTAAAACCACACGAGGGGCGGTGTTTTATGGCCCCGATTTCGGCCGTTGTATTATGCATCACTTTTCCTCTTGGTGAATCGCGTTCCTCAGGGGATTGCTCAGTGCACTGCTGTTGCGCACTGAAGATTTGGAACTTTCATTTGTTTTAATATTGAAGATTTTTCTAAGTGTCTAATGGACACTTCTGCTAAACAAGCAGTTTTATATCAAATTACATTCAGTAGATGTTTTACTCAGTTCTTTGCTGTTGCACATTTAAAATGATTTGTTACATTTGTTTGTGTTAATATTAAAGATTTTTCTAAGTGAACTGGGAATGTACACGCTTCTGATAAATAAACTGGTTTATCAAATTACATTCAATGGATGTTTTACCCAGTTCTTTGCTGTTGCACATTGAATATGATTTGTTACATTCGTCTGTGTTAATAATGAAGATTTTGCTATGTGGTCTGGGAATGTATGCTTCTGGTAAACAAACAGTTTTATCAAATTACAGTCAAAAGTTGCTTTACTCAGTTCTGTGCTGTTGTACATTGAGGATTTGTTACATTGTTTTGTGTTAATATTGAGGTCCTTTTTTATGGGACGGGTATTGTACATTTCTGGTGAACGAACAGTGGTTTGGTTTACCAAATTTCCCTCTCTCTAATGTATCGTGGTTTTCAGGTATTGCTCAGTGCTTGGCTCTTACACACTTAGATTTGTCACTCTGTTACATTTGTTTCTGTTGATATTTAGGAATCCCATTTTTAAGGGGTTGGGGAATGTACACTTCTGGTAAACAGAAAGTGGCTTATCAAATTACATTTTCTCTGACGAATCGTGTTTTGCAAGTATTCCTCGGTGTTCTGTTACTACGCACGTAAAATGCGTCGCATTCGTTTGTGTTAAAGTGGGAGAACTTCTTTTTTTACGGAGACAGGAAATGTACACTTCCTGTAAAAACAGACAGTGTGTACGCAAAATACTCTTTCTGCTATGGATCGTGTTTGACAGGGATTGCTTAGAGTTCTGTTACTACGCACGTACAATTCGTCACATGCGTTTGTGTTAAAGTGGAAGAAGTTCTTTTTAAGGAGGCGGGTTTGCCTCATTTCTTTGTGTTAAAATAAAGGGACATGTTTTTTTTTTTTTTTTTTTTTTTTTTTTATTTTTTTTTTTCTTTTTTTTTTTTTTTTTTTTTGTTTTTTTTTTTTTTTTTTTTTTTTTTTTTTTTTTTTTAAAGGGACGGGTTTGTCAGATTCGTTTGTGTTAAAATAGAGGAACTTCTTTTTTTGAAGGGGATGGGGTTGTCAGATTCGATTGTGTCAGAATAGAGGAACTTCTTTTTTTTGAAGGGGACGGGTTTGTCAGATTTGGCTGTGTTAAATAGAGAAACTTCTTCTTTTAAAGGGGACGGGTTTGTCAGATTCGTTTGTGTTAAAATACAGGAACTCGTTTTTTTAAGAGGACAGTTTTCTCAGATTAGTTTGTGCTAAAATAGAGTTACTTTAAAGGGGACGGGGGACGGGGAACGCCCACCTCAGTTAAACAGTGGGTGGCTTATCATATTACACTCAATAGTGGTTTCAGATATGTCTGAGGCTTTCGTTTGTGTTGTGTTACGTTTCTTTTATTGTGGGAATTCTTTTCTGCAAAATTACCTGTTGTTATATCACGTTACAGTCGCTGGTTTATACTATGTTTTTGTAAGGGCAGAAGTTACCAGCATTATGTATTTCCTGTGAAAAGGAATGTGATGTATCAAGTGACATTTTCTGAACTGCTGAAACGTCTGTTAAGTTTTAAAAATTATTTGATCTTTTTTATCTGTCTAAACAGATACTGTATTGAATAGGTAATCGATAATTAGTTTGTTTCATTGTATTTATATTTTTTTCTAGTTAAACAAATATTTCATTCAATCAACAATTATTTCCAATAACTTTGATAGACCGATGTTGTCACATATCTTTGTTTGCTGAAATCTTGAAACAATTTTAGTCTGTTTATGTGTGTCATAAGGATTGAATGCCTTCTAGTAACGGTGACCTAAACTTTTTGTGATGTTATTTCATCGGTTCAGGCTCAAAGTTGTAATTTCCTTTGATGCTTATTTCAGTAGAAATGGTATCTTTCCTTCAGTTTCTCTCTTGTGGAATCAATATCAAATCCTTCGTAATGTGACATTTCTGTAAAAGAACTACTATGTTTTTGTAAGAGTAGCAATTTTCATAATAATACAAGCATGCATGGGAATCTTTCAGCGTCTTTCCCGCTCCGTAGGGAGGTAATAACGGCAGTGCACTTCACGTGGTACACTGTAAGCATTACTTCAGGTTCTTTGCAGCGTCCCTTCCTTAGGCCCATAGCTGCAACCTCTTCCATTCCTTTTATTCTCTTTCTCCAATCTGCCTTCCAGGTTGCATAGTGCAACTGCGAGGATATCCTCCTGATACACCTTGCAAACCTTCTGTAGTAATAGGAATGGGAGCTGCATTATGTCGTAATAGGAATGGGAACTTCCCTCTGTCACATCAGGAATAAGGACGTTCTTATGTCGTAATAGGAATGGGAAATTCTCTCTGTCACAACAGGAATGAGAACGTTCTTGTGTCGTAATAGGAATGGGAAATTCTCTCTGTCACAACAGGAATGAGAACGTTCTTGTGTCGTAATAGGAATGGGAACTTCCTTCTGTTACAACAGGAATGAGAACAGAAACGTTCCTATGTCTTATTGGGAGTGGGAACTTCCTTCTGTGGTAATAGGAGTGGGAACTTCTTTGTGTCGTAATAGGAATGGTAACTTTTGTTCTCGTTATGGGAATGGGAACTTCATTCTGTCGTAATAGGATTGGGAACTTCATTCTGTGGTAAAAGGAATGAGAACTTCCTATTCTCGTTATGAGAAAGGGAACTCTCTTGCGTCGTGATAAGAATATACATTGTAGGTATTTTTCAACACCATTATCCTACCTCGCTTATTCAGCCAATCTTTTACATGCTAATGCAACGCGCACACACATACACACACACACACACACACACAGCCCCAAAAGAGAGAATGATAGTCAATAAACTGCTAATGTAAAAGCCCCGGTACACAAACCCGCACCGGAATTGTTTTATACATTTCACCCTGGGAATTGACACGAAATATATTTTAATGGACGCGAGATCATAGCGAATGAAGGCGGGGGGGGGGGGGGGGGGGGGGGGGGGTTGGATTCCGACCCCTGCAGCTGTATCAAAGAGACGAGGAAAAACCAGGAAATATGTTGAAAATGCTGTGTGACCCTATTTCTTTTTTTTATGTGTATGTTTATTTTTTATTTTTATTCACGCGTGATGTGTCAGTGGTAGAGATGAAAATTATTCTCGACAGCTGCACTCTTATGAAAATAGTCTTGTTTCCGGAAATTTGATAGACTGTTTTAGCCTGATCGACTTGTGGGGTCAATATTGGATATACCTCAGAAGAGAGAGAGAGAGAGAGAGAGAGAGAGAGAGAGAGAGAGAGAGAATATGTGTCAGGGAAGTGGTCTTTTAGTAAAATAAAACTTAAAGGAGAGGATGAACGTGAAGTGTTGGGGAAAGATAATAGCAATTATGGCTTGAACGAAGGCTGAAAGAGAGAGAGAGAGAGAGAGAGAGAGAGAGAGAGAGAGAGAGAGAGAGAGAGAGAGAGAGAGAAGTCTTGTCCTCTAGAAATTATTTATAATCGTCATCCATAGCACGGCGTGGGATTATTGGAATTGTGAAAGTGGGAAGAGAAAGGTAATAGAGAAGAGATGAGGAGAGGAGGCAATCCGCGCTCAGGATGTCTGTAATGGCGAAGCAAAGGATCCAGTTTATGTTTCCAATGAATAAATTGCGACGCACTGGAATGAGTGATTCTGTCTGCATTCCCCCCCGTAACCAAGACATCTGCTTTTGTTTATCTTTCCTCCTCTTGTTAATCCTCCCTCCTTTTTCTTTATCTTCCGTCATTCAGACACAGACACACGCAGGCTTCCTCCTCCTCCTCCTCCTCCTCCTCCAGTGCGACCTTCACCCTTCTTCTGATTCGTCATGTCCAGGAAGAGATTAATCTTGAAGCAATAGCCGTGACAGGGATTGCATCTTGCATTGTTCCTGGCATAGAGTGTGTGTGTGTGTGTGAGAGAGAGAGAGAGAGAGAGAGAGAGAGAGAGAGAGAGAGAGAAGGGGTCTTTATGTATAATGTTTGGTCAGTGTCATTGATTCATCTTTTATTCTTTGTTCTCTTTCATTATTTTGCCATTGTGACACATACGGATATGAGAGAGAGAGAGAGAGAGAGAGAGAGAGAGAGAGAGAGAGAGAGAGAGAGAGGGAAAAGTGAAATTATAGAGGAGAACTTAAGAAGTGACAGAGAGAGAGAGAGAGAGAGAGAGAGAGAGAGAGAGAGAGAGAGAGAGAGAGAGAGAGAGAGAGAAGGGGTGGTGTGTTGTGTAGTATAATATTTGGTGTAGGGAAAATGCTCGTATTTGTTGCACCCTTCCAGTTCGCAGATAATAAAAGTAAATATACTGAGAAAGAGAGAAGGGGGCAAGATTGTTTCTGTGTTTATACACACGTACGTTTTTTTTTTACTCAAGAGGAAATAGGTGCCTGGCTATATGGTAATATTTGTTTTACACTTGCAGCCATTTTTCCTTTTAGTATATCAGGTAGAAAACGCTTTTGGTAAAGAAATAATTGTGGAAGGAAACGTTAGACTTTGAATTCCAGCTTCGCCTGACTTCTCCGGCCATTTATCAGATTAGAAAAATCGAGTCATTATATCTAGGGAAGTGATCTTATCTGGCCGGCAATCTAAGTTAGCCAATTGAGAAAACTTTCCTGGATTGAAGTGGGCGAGAAAGAATTCTCTCTCTCTCTCTCTCTCTCTCTCTCTCTCTCTCTCTCTCTCTCTCTCTCTCTCATGGTAAGTTTTCTCCTATATAGTATCTGTTTTTTTCTCTCTCTCTCATGTTAAGTTCTCATCTATACAGTAACTTTTCTTTTTCACACATTACTAGAATTGTATGGTGTGTTCCATAATTTCACCAGACCATTCGAACGCTATCTGTTGTCTTTTAACAAAAATAAAAGGTGGGATCTATCTTTTTATTTCTCACTAACTTTTTTTTTTTTTCAATTACAGTCGTTCTTTCTTCTTTATGTATCAGTTATAAAATAAAGCAGTCTCCTGATGCGACACAGAAAATGGGTGGTAAATATTCAGTAGATTCAGACGAAGGAGTCTAGTTAGTTATATGAGAGTTTAAAAATGGAAGTCGGGGAAGTGAATCCCAGAGAGATTTGAGGCAGTGAAGTGAATCACAAATAGACACGAGACTGTGAAGTGAATCCCAGAGATACCTAAGACAGTGAAGTGAATTCCAAAGAGATAAAAGACAGTGAAGTGAATCCCAAAGAGAAACAAGGCAGTGAAGGGAATCCCAAAAAGACATGAGACAGTGAAGTGAATCGTAAAGTGATGCGAGACATTGAATTGAATTCCTAAGAGACAGTGAAGTGAATCCCAAAGGGACATGAGACAGTCAAGTGAATCCTAAAGAGAAGTGAGGCAGTGAAGTGAATCCCAGTGATACCCAAGTCAGTGAAGTGAATTCCAAAGAGACGGGAAGCAGTGAAGTGTATCCAAAAAAGAAGTGAGGCAGTGAAATGAATCCCAGAGAGACATAAGACAGTGAAGTGAATCCCAAAGAGATGCGAGACAGTGAAGTGAATCCCAAAGAGCCGTGAGACAGTGAAGTGAATACGTAACCAGTGACGAGAGACCAAACTGAAGCCTCAAGTAGATGCGAGACAGTGAAATCAGAAGTGAGAAAGTGAAGTGAATCGAAAATTAGACGTGAGACAGGGAAGTGAATCCCAGAGAGATACGACACAGTGAAGTGGATATAATAATAATGCAATGGGAGGTAGGGAAGTGACGAGCAGAAGAGTCATTCTTATGAGTTCCTGAAGTGAGTCCTATGAAATCCTGAAATCGACGGGCGTCTCTGAAACCTTCAGATAAGGTATCTTTACTCCTGAATGATGGACGAGAGGTTCCTGGTCAATTTTGCATAATTATTCATGTCCCTTATTTTAGACGGTCTACTTTTAGACACTGGGCCGTTAAAGCAGCAGGTCTGGTCGTCTGGCCTTGTTGTGTTTGTGTCGGTTGCAGATACTTATTCCCTGTTGCTACAGGAGGTTGTTATTATTATTATTATTATTATTATTATTATTATTATTATTATTATTATATTGACGTTGCAACACAAGCCTTCGCTGACTGACTTATCTTATAAAGAAGAAGAAGAAAAATAGATAAACATTAAAGCTGAATATCAAGGAAAGAGTACCTTGATGTAATGTATATTATTCATACGACTGAGTCCGCTTATTTGTAATTCTGTTCGACGCTCACCAAGAGTCCACCCATAGTTAATTAGTTATTTATTTAATTTTCTGGGGATGAATGAGTTCATAAACGTGGATGATTGGGCTGAAATGTAACAGGCTTCACTATTATGATAACTGTCTTCGTATGAGCTATTTTACCAGAAAGGCGCTTGGGGGGGGAATTCCACGATACCATTTTTAAAACCTGATAACATCCCTCTTTTTATGAATCCCGTAGGGTGAATCCTCATTGGCGTGGTTGGTATTGTCTTTGCCTGTCACCTGGGTGGCCGCGAGTTCGATTCTCGGTAAATTCATTGAGGGGTCAGAGATGTGTATTTCTGGTGATGGAAGTTCACTCTTAACGTGGTTCGGAAGTCACGCAAAATAACCACTGGTTTCATGCAACGTAAAAACACCATACATACAAACAAACAAATTTTGAAATCCGTAGGGGGGTAAAGCCGTCCTTGCACCTCACGCGCGGTGCACTGTAGGCATTACTTAAAAGCCTCTTTGCAGCGTCCCTTAGTCCTCAAGCTGCAACCCCTTTCATTCCATTTATTGTACGTCCGTTCTTATTCCCTTTCTTTCAATTTACTTTCCACCTTCTCCTAAACTGCGAGGCTCTCGTACTTCACTGTCAATTTCCTGTTCAGCGCGGAATGATCACATAGGTCCCAGCGCTTGGCCTTTGGCCTGAATTTAATATTCCATTCCATTCCTGATCGTCATAGGATGAGGAACCTAACTGTCGGTAGCACAACCTGATTGAGTGTTGAGGTTTTTTGTTTTAAGTCCGGGTTTCGTCTCCTTGAATATGGTATATGTTGTCGTGTCTTTTATAATGCTTAAGGTATTTGCTTGTGTCTATTGAGCACTATGATTATATGTATATATATATATATATATATATATATATATATATATATATTATATATATATACACACACATATATATGATATATAGTTGTGTATGTTTTATTGCCTGTGTGAATATCTTTTAGACCACATTTTCGTATCAACTGGCATTAATTTAATTTTACCCAAATGCATCGAAATTCATGATAATAATCGGCACTCAGATGACTGAAATTCAAATATGAAAATGATCGAATAAAAAATGTGAATTATGATAGACTTTGATGTACAATGAGCATTAATCATTTCTCCTTTACTCATTTATATGCGAAATTGAGTTCCAGTTAGTTGGACAGTTAAGAGAACGCAATTACTAATTTTGAGGTAATTTCATGTCCAGAGAAAACTTGTAAACCAAAATTGTCTCATAGTTATGGTCACACGATACTTATTATTATTATTATTATTATTATTATTATTATTATTATTCAGAAAATAAACCCCTATTCGTATGAAACTAGTCTACAGGGGCCACTAAGTATTATTATTCATTATTATTATTAGATTATTATTCAGAAAACCCTTATTCACATGGAACAAGCCCACCACAGGCGCCATTAACTTGAAATTCAAGCTACCAAAGAATATGATGTTTATTTTAAAGAGGTTACAGAAGGTAACAGGAAAAAGAAAGAAATTTACTAAAAAAGGAGAAAAATATACAACGATAAAATTCCCGAATATATAGATGAAAATTAAAAGACGAGCAATAAATTATTCATACTTCGATTTAAGAGATTCTTTTAGAAGAAAGAAAGTAAATAAACCCATAAATAGAAGAAAATGGAGTAATATTTAGTGAGAGCAGAACCTTTTGATAAACTCCTTAGATTCTCGGGTGATTTTTATAGAGAGAGAGAGAGAGAGAGAGAGAGAGAGAGAGAGAGAGAGAGAGAGGATAGATTAACTCTCTTACATAGAGGAGACTCGAGATTGCCTTCTCTTTCCTCATTAGATCACAAGGGAAGAATGACCTTCTCCCTCCCCCATACCTCTCTCCTACCTCCCTCCTCACGTCCCTACTCCTCCTCTGCCTCCCTGCCTCCCCTACCTCCTTCCCTTACTGCTTTCCATCCTCTTCTTGCACCCGGTTACTCCTTTAGCCTCTAGGGCTTGAGGATATTGTCCGGAGAGAGAGAGAGAGAGAGAGAGAGAGAGAGAGAGAGAGAGAGAGAGAGAATGTACCGGTTTCTTGAACGTGAGTTTGGAGAGAGAGAGAGAGAGAGAGAGAGACGCAATTTACGGATAGGTGAATATGATATCGGAGAACGAAATATATAAAACTACACATAGAAAGACTGAATTAGCAATTGAACGGAAGCGAATGGGGAAAACATCAGTGCCAAAGAAGAAAGATTGATAAATATCAAAATGGAGAGAGAGAAAACAAAACAAAATAAAACATAAACGGGTTAGAAAAAAAGATCGCAGTCTAAACACATTTAAGAAGAAATAATGATGGAAGACCATTATTATTATTATTATTATTATTATTATTATTATTATTATTATTATTATTATTATTATTATTATTATTAACGGTGACATGTTTACATGACTCTGGAATAAATCTCAAATGTCATTAACTTGTTTTTAAACACCTTCATGCAAAGTAGGCCGTCTACGTTTAAGGTAGAAGCGACAAATTGAGCCAATATAAAAGTATAGCGTCCAATGATGATAACATCGACCTAAAAAAGCAACCGAAAGATAGATAGGCACCGATAAAGAATCCATGGGGGAAGTGGAGCTGAAAACTGAAGTCTAAAAAGAGACAGCCTCGTCGAGGGTAGCGCCGTCAGTTCATCTCACGCGATGCACTGTAGGCATTACGTAAGGTTCTTTGCACTGTCCATTCGGCTTTTAGCTTTAGCCCCTTTCATTCCTTTTTTTAATGTACTTCCGTTTATATTATTTTTCAGCCATCTTACTTTCCTTAACCCTTTCCTTACAATCAGTTTCATAGCGCAACTCCTTCGGGGTTTACCTCCTGTTACACCTTTTTAAACCTTCCTTATTCTCAACTTCCGTTTCAGGCCTGAATGACCTTCTGGCTACCAGTGCTTGGCCTTTGGCCCAAATGCCATATTCCTTCCTCCCTCCAAGGAGGCAGGTTCTTCAAGCAGGAAATAAATTAACATAGAAATCTTGAAGACGT
This sequence comes from Macrobrachium nipponense, assembly GCF_015104395.2. Taxonomy (NCBI): domain Eukaryota; kingdom Metazoa; phylum Arthropoda; class Malacostraca; order Decapoda; family Palaemonidae; genus Macrobrachium; species Macrobrachium nipponense. Next base: position 52,076,160 of record NC_061104.1, on the reverse strand, counting down.
TTTAAACACTTCACGCACCAATTATTCCGGGAGAGTTGAATGCGGGTTGGGTAAACTAACAAAGTGAATTCCCTGATCTTTGAGAGTTGATAACCTCGTGTTTATTGTATTTCTATATCTTCCGTAGCAGAGTGGCGAACGTTGTAGGATACATACTGTGTCCCAGGTAGATCGGCGAGTTTTTATGCATCAGAGAATAGACTAGTAGATGCGTCTCGAAAAATAGACCAAACGCTAAAGACCTGATTGAAACGGGTCATGATGATGAGGCTATGTGGATTGGGGTCAGTGGGTACCTGTAAAAATGACTCGAAAACAAACGCCCAGCGAATCTCGTGGGTCTTGCCAGAGATCTTTGCCGTGGAGGGGAGTTGCCATCTTTCCTATTCCACTTGTAATTGCTGAAGGAAGGGGAGGAGAGAGAGAGAGAGAAAGCGCTGTTTGACCTGGTAATTTGGCAAGATGATAACCCTTAATGGGGGTCCAAGCCCCGTTGCTCTGTTACCTTAATTGCTGACCTGACCTTCGGTCCCTAGCGGACTATATCAGGTCCTTTGATGAATTAATGGTAATGATTTCGTTTCCTCGGGCCTCCATTTTGTTTCCAGCCATGGTAGGCTCCAACAGAAGTGGCTTCTTTTTGTTTGGATTTTTTTGTGCTGCAATTTTGCAAAGGGGTTTTCCCGCAGCCTGATTTTTTAAAGGGTTGTTTGAATGATGTTCTCCGTAAATTTTGGGATGTTTTGCTTAATATATCTTAGGTTTTTCCTTGACGTTGAGATTTATCTTTCAAAGTAACTGTTGAATCTGAATATCTGGGTAAGAATTGACTTTAGAAGTTTTGTTTTGAGAAGCACGTCACCGGGAAGGTCTGCAAAATCATAGGTGTAATTGAAACGCCAATTGTAAAACCCGTAGAGTTATTACACATTCCCATTTTTTCTTAACCAAATTTCCTTTACTGTGAAACAGTTTTGACTATGATGGAATTGATCCCTCTGGTCGTTTTCTCAGCTGTATTAATGAGACCCTAAATATTAACTGCTTTTCAAATAGAATCATATCTTCTTCATGACTGACGTCCGTGCGAGCCAAGCCCAGCGTATTTATTTCATTGCTCGCGACTTAATGACTGCATTCACGGTGTAAGGACGACCATCCTTTAATGGGATTTTGAAAGTTTATGGAATTAGAGCCACGCAGTTGCCTTAATCACAGCTGTGCCAGTAATTGCAACGAATTGAGTCAACCCGAAGGGACAGATAATGATAGTCATTAGGAAACGACTTTATTGCGCCCGGGTGGAGGAGACTCTCTCTCTCTCTCTCTCTCTCTCTCTCTCTCCAAGTTCGTGCGAGAACATTTCCATAATCATTCTGTTAATAAAATGAGACAGTTTTGCTGATAAACTGAGGCCATTTCATTAGCATGTTCGGGTCATTTTATCAGGAGATCGAAAAGCTTTTACATGCTTTTGTTCAACTTGGCTTCTGCATCTGTTTGGGTCAAAACTCGTAACTCAATTTTCGACTGGTGCTCTTCGTCCGATGGACCTGAAATTTTGTATGGTTACTCAATCCTGGTGACAATACAACCTTACTTGATCAGTAGGTCAGCAGTGACCGGTAGTGACCCTACAGTGACCTCTCCCGTTATCTCAGGATTTCTATGAAACTTCCGATTTTTCATACCGTCTTTGATTCAGTAGAATAAGTTAATAACTCTACGGATGTGTTAAACCTTCTTCGGCTCGACAGGATATCACGTCCAGTTCTGTCAGCTACAATCATAAATCAGTTACAGTTTCTGTCAGAACTAAAAAGTACAAAGTAAAGAATAGAAAATATTGTAAACACGCTTTTTTAAAAATGCACTAAAATGTAAATGATTTTTATAGACACCAGGATTTTCTTGCAATTTATCATGTCTTCAAAAATAAAAGCGTGGGAACCAACCGTTGAAGGAAATGCTACAAGATTCGTAGACATCATTAATTGTTAGAAAATCACGGTGTGTCTAAAAAAATGTTTGAACTTTTTAGTACATTTTAATAAGAGCGTGTTAAAGTTTCCACATATTATTTTATAATATCAGGAAACATTATGTTCCTTTGAGAATTTGATTAAGAAATTGTATTTTTTTTAAATCGATATAATTCTCTTGGTAGGAGAATCATCATTATTAACAAATTTAGGTCAATTTACAAATAAAAAAAAATTTATATAATTCTCTCGAAAAGCAAATATTTTATATTAACAAATTTAGGTCAGTTTACATATAAATAAAAATGGATTTAATTCTCTTTTGAAGCCAATGTTTTATATTTAAATTTAGTTCAGCTTACGAATAAAAAGAAATTGATTTAATTCTCTTGTGAAATCAATCGTCTATATTTAAATTTAGGTCAGTTTACAAATAAAAAAATGGATCCAATTTTCTCGTGAAACCAATATTTTATATTTAAATTTAGGTCAGTTTACACATTACAAAAAAAAAAAAAAATGGACCCAGTTCTCTCGTGAAGCTAATCTTTTACATGCAAATTTAGATAAGTTTACAAAGAATCGAGGGACATGATGAAGAAACTGAGGTGATTTTTCCTTCAATGAAACATATTTCTGAAAACAGTCGCTTATGAATTACCTTTTGTGCACCTGGACTGGGCAGGTGAGAGAGAGAGAGAGCAAGATAGACGAGCCGTCCCAAGATTGCGAGAAGCCTTTAGTCGAAAGGAGCCATCTTTATTAAGTCCAGGGCCTCGCATGTAAATTCCAGGACCAGTGTTGCATAAACGAGGGAAAACAAGACGACGGAGGGTCGTAGGTGCGGAAATCCTCCTTCCATAGCGAGAAACATCCGACCCTAAGGGCTGCGTGCACTCGAGAGCGCCGGTGACGTACGTGGCTTCCTTCCTTCATGCATATTCAGTCCCATGCACGATGTTACGCCTTTTGACTCCACCTGCCATTATAACTTTGGCCTCGTAACTAACAAGTCCTTTATAAGGTGAAACGTCGTCTGTTAAGTTTTCTCCTCTTCCAAAGCACACACTCACTTTAAGCTATTTAGGTTGGGGGGGTGGGGGTTGGAGGGGAGGGAGGGGGTTATCGTGTGCCACGCCCCAAACTCACCACGCCCTTCCTTCCCCCCACAGGTGTGGCCAGATGTCTGGGAAGGGGTCGGCGAACGCGTGAGAGACAATGCTCGGTATATATGATACTATTTATATATAATATATATATATATATATATATATATATATATATAGATATATATATCTTTTGAAGCTACAAATGTCCTTTAATATATAATTCGCTCTACCTCGGAATTGATATATTTTCATATATGTACCGAAGGGGAATTTTTTTGGGAATTTTTAGTTGATAATAATTTCGTCCTCTCCATTCACGGGATCGAACCACCGTCCACCAGGACAGGAACGAAATCAGGACTGACATGACCTTACCGATTCGGCTAAACAGTGAGCTCAAATGATATATATGTATCACAGTGATGTGATAATAATTATTCATATATATATATATATATATTTTATCTCTTACTGGTTCTGTTCCGTTTGTAAGTACGTACACACACATGCATATATATATATATATATATATATATATATATATATATATATATATATATATATATATATATATATATATCATAACTACCTCAGCCGCCCAGTGGCGTGGTCGGTATGGTGCTGGTGTGCCACCTCGTTGGCCGTGAGTTCGATTCTCGAGCATTCCATTGCGGTGTAAGAGATGTGTATTTCTGGTGGTAGAAGTTCAATATCGACGCGGTTTTCGGAAGTCACGTAAAGCTCTTGGTCCCATTGCTGTAATAACACTGGTTCCATACAACGTAAAAACACTGTACAATATATATATATATATGTATATATATATATATATATATATATATATATATATATATATATATATATATATATATATATAAAACTACCACAGGGCGGGGGATTATTAGACAGTTAGACAGTAAATGGGCTTAGAAGAAAAGTCGAAACCGGTCGGACATTTACACCCAGTGTGTCGTTTTCCCTGCGGTAAAGTCATGCATATTAACCGCATGTATATAATTCCCGGATGAGAAAATCTCCTACATTGGTTAATGGTGGTGTATCACACGACTAATGGTTTTTTGTGTTACCCTCTGTTGAATGTTCCGTAACATTTCGGGCGGAGAACGAGGGTGAGAATTACAGCACATATGCAAGGAAAACCGGAGAGAGGAAGAGAGAGAGAGAGAGAGAGAGAGAGAGAGGTGTTTCTTAATGGGAATTGAAGGGCTGTGTAACGAGTCATAAAATATTCCCATCCCCCAATCCTCTCTCTCTCTCTCTCTCTCTCTCTCTCTCTCTCTCATCTCTCAGGAATCGAAGCAAAAATATCATCTTATACTTAAAAACAATGGTAAAAGTTTCAAATCCCAGTATTCAGAAAGAATGTCGTGTTTGGGGACTTGTAATGCATACACACACACACACACACACACACACACACACACATATATATTAATATATATTTATATAATATATATATATATATATACTATATATATATATATAATATATATATATATTTTGCGTGTGTGTGTGTGTATGAAGATAAAAGGCACCCATAAAACACTATTTTTACGTTGCAACCATATATTTCCAGTACCTCCTTCTGTGCTCCTGACCACAGAAGTGCTTGACATAGTTGGTTTAAACATTTAAAATAGTGGGTTTTGATTGGGCCTTTTAAAAAAGTTTTACCTTAATATTATACTGTTTTATATTACAGTAAAAAAGACATTCATATATATATAATTATATGTAATATCTATATATATAATATATATCTATATATATATATATATTATATATATTCACACACGTAGAGTATATACATATATATATATATTTCTATACACCCATTAGATATATATACACGGTATATTATATATAGTATATATATATGTATATATTATATATTATATATAATATATACATATACAATATATATAATATATATATATACATATATATATATATATATATATATATATATATTTATATATATAATATATCCCAAAAAACAAAAGCCATTACGCACAGACACTGTACCTGCATGATAGCAATAGCAACAATCTCTAGCAACCGAGACAGTGTAAGTGTTAGTGGCGTCCCGGGAATATGCAAGCCGTGTATCTCAGAGAAAAAAAAAGACTTAAAGCACTAAGTTCTGAGGAGACCTGAGCTCGAGCTTTAGCCAGAGCTTGAAATCTCCGAGATGGAGTTTGGTGGAGTTTCTTGTTAAACTTCAAGCATAAACAAACCTGAAATGAGGAATGCTTTAATGAAACGCTCTCTATTATTATTATTATTATTATTATTATTATTATTATTGTACTTAAGGAAGCAGACCCTCTCTCAAGCATACTTTATTAAAAGTAATGGCTACTTCAGCAGCGTTACACTTGTAGAGATTCTTCTCTATTTTGCGAATACCGGCTTTTTCCGTGCTACTTAAACAGGCTAGTAGAGCGACTATAGAGGTTATGGTCAAATACAGGGTCTAAATAGGTGTATATATTTGAATTTTACAGATAAACTATGATACTATAGTCATCAAAGTCATTAACTTTTTTCACTCTTTCTCTCTCTCTCTCTCTCTCTCTCTCTCTCTCTCTCTCTCTCTCTCTCTCTCTCTCTCTCTCTCTCTTTTTAAAGCGAGTTTTCGTTTTGAGCTGCCAGACATCCTCGGGCTGGGAAGCTGAGGGTGGACTGATCTTGGTGCGGTGTCCGTCCTCCTATTATTATTATTATTATTATTATTATTATTATTATTACCAGCAGGGCGCCCCAAAGGCGATAATTTGTGAAGCTTCAAGTTAAACCATCAAAGGGTTAACTAGGAATCTCGGAACTCTCTGCTACATAAAAGTTATCGTTGACTGCATTTCAAATAAACTTCCAACATCAGACTGCTAACAGTATGACATATGATCCAATGCGAAATGCTTCTTTATAGCAGATGTGAGAAGATATAGTTTAACTAAGCCTAGTATTGGAGAAAACTATCGACTTTGGTGCTGAAATTAAGACAAAATGTAATTGTGAATTTATGATATTTTAAGAATAAATCATATATGGGATGAAATTTAAAGATATAAGGTTTTATCCGCTGAAATGATTTTTCTTTTACCTTCGGTACTTTTGGAGATAAAAATAAATCTTAAATGGGATGAAAATTAAAGATGTAAGGTTTTATCTGCCAAAAGGGCAAGACTTCGCTTTGCTCGTAATTATTATTATTATTATTATTATTATTATTATTATTATTATTATTATTATATTATTATTATTATTCAGAAAATGAACCCAATTCATATGGAACTAACCCACACAGGACCCACTGACTGAAAATTAAAAGCCTCTACTGAATATTATGGTTTTTTAGGAAGAAGTAAGAGAGACTGAAGGGAAATGCAGAGGGGAGAGATCGGACCTAATAAAAAAAGAAAAAATAAATTGATAAATTGATAAATAGATAACAATATTAAAATGCAAGGCGAATAGTATTAGAGTAGTAAGGCATTGTATCTTCGCTATAATAATAATATTTTTTTTTTTTTTTTCTCTATCACAGTCCTCCAATTCGACTGGGTGGTATTTATAGTGTGGGGTTCCGGGTTGCATCCTGCCTCCTTAGGAGTCCATCACTTTTCTTACTATGTGTGCCGTTTCTAGGATCACACTCTTCTGCATGAGGCCCGGATTATTATTATTATTATTATTATTATTATTATTATTATTATTATTATTATTATTCTTAAGCTACTCTTCTCTCCTGTTTCTCCTTTTCACCCCAACCCTCTCCTTAGCGCACCTTATCTCTCTCTCTCTCTCTCTCTCTCTCTCTCTCTCTCTCTCTCGCAATCGACCCCTCCTCTTTATCTCTTGATGGCAGTTTATGTATATTCTATGCGAATGGTTCATGCATCTCTCTCTCTCTCTCTCTCTCTCTCTCTCTCTCTCTCTCTCTCTCCCGACCCCAGAACCCTGTGAGGACATGAAAAGCAGACCAGGAGGTCAGATCTGCATAGTTATGGCCCCCCTCAGGATTGATTCCGGGTCCCGGAAGAGATGTTTGTGGGAAAAGGTTACTGGAGAGGTATGGCTTAGATGGATGGGAATTGTAGGGGCCAGTGGAAATGGATGGGAATCGTAGGGGTCAGTGGTTTTGGCGAAATATGGTGCAGCAGGTTTGGGGTTTTATTTCCCACAATGTTTATCGACTTTATTTATTTAAGTAAAGTGGACATGTCTGCGTTATTAAACTCCGTGTTTGATCATTTTATTGAATGTTTGTACTTGGATATATATATATATTAAGGATATATATTATATATGTATATATATATATATGTATAATATATATCATATATATATATATATATATATATCGTATGTAAAGTCTCTCTGTCTCTCTCTCTTTCCATATATATATATATATATATATATATATATATATATATATATATACTATATATATATATATATATTACTACATTACTCTATGTTATATGGTTTCTGAGCAATAAATACTTGTAATGGTACTGGGGTCTTTTATCACTGCCCCTGTAAATATATATATATATATATATATATATATATATAATATATATATATATATATATATATATAATATATATATATATATATAATTGGGTGGAAATAAAGGTAGGAACCGAAGTCAAAGTCTCGCGCTTTCAACGTAAATCGTGCTCGTCTGTGACACCTCTCAACTCTAGATTATGGCAGCGTATTAGAAGTTATGAAGGTGATTTGTCACCTGGCTTGCCCCCAGATTCCACCCTCCTCCTTCTTCCTCCTCTCCTCCTCCTCCTCCTCCTCCTCCTCCCCTCCCCTCCTCCTCCTCTCTCCGCCTTCCTCCCCTCCTCCTTCCCCTTTTTTCCTCCACCCACATTCCCCCTCACCCCCTACCATTCCGTGAAATGTATTGACGAATGCCCCCCGCCCAATCAAAAATGGTATAAAAGGTGAAGGCAATCCGCCACAGTTAATTTAGAACCGATTTCACACTCTCATTTGCGTGGATTAGCCCCGGGATTTTTGGGACTCGAAATGTTTGCATTCGAATGTTCGGTCCATTAATGTTTTTATATTTCTATTTAAAGAATTAAGCAGAGAGCGATTTAGTATATTTAGGCCGGGTAAAACATTTTTTTACAGTTTTATTCAGTGTCCATTTATACAAACTTTCTCCTCCTTTTCATGTATTCATTTATTTATTCATTTATTGTTGTTTGTCTGTGTGTGTGTGTTTAGAGCAAGCGAGGAAAGGTGATGAATTTATTAATTTTAACCTTTCTCTTAATAATCATTTTGAAAAACTACTGAAAATGAAAAAACGAAATTATACTTTAAAATTTCTTCTCATCCAACTTACACCCTTTCTTTAAAAAAAAAACTGTTAAAAAGAAAACAAAAATTTACTTTTTCTTATTTCATCTTAACCAGCATTCATCTTTTCTTATAATTGAAGAACGTAGCTGTTAAAAAACAAAATAGAAATTTACTTTTTTTTTTAAATTCATCTCACTAACTATTCATCATTTTCCATTCTGAAGAACACACTTCACCACCAGCCTGTCCTATCATTTATGGAACGGGTTCCAAAGGGAGCATTAAACTAGAAGCCTCTTTTTGTGTCTTATTTGATTTCCATTAACTGCTCAGTCCATAAGATGTAGGTAAGCATCTCCTCCTCCTCCTCCTCTTCCTGTGCCTTTCAAAGAGTGAATCGTCAATGGATCCATTGAAGGAGGAGGAAGCCTCTTTCATCTTCCTCTGAGATATGGCACATAGGGAATTCTTGATTCTTTCTGGTCGTAACTTCGTCAGGTTCTTTCTTCACTGAAACCATCCAATGACGTGATGGTGGTGTTCTTTTAGGCTACACTTCTTACATCTTGTTCTTTTAGGCACACTGCTTGTTGTTCTTTTATACTTTTAGGGACACAACTTGTTGTTCTTTTAGGCTTTTAGGGACACTACTTGTTGTTCTCTTAGGCTTTTAGGGCCACTACTGACTTCTTGTTCTCGTAGATATTTAAGGAAACTTCCTTTTCCTCTAGGGCCTAGAGGAACAAATAGTCTTGGCTTTTAGTCAGCTTGCTTACCTGTCGTTCTTTTAGGCACATTGCTTACGCT
>NC_061104.1:52059410-52061910 GCF_015104395.2 Macrobrachium nipponense | reverse complement strand
GTTCATCTTCTGAATAATAATAATAATAATAATAATAATAATAATAATAATAATAATAATAATAATAATAATAATAATAATAACCATACATTGCAGTAAACTTGGCATTCTTTTTGCGTTGTATAGGCATGCTTGGTCAGCAAAAGAAACTATTATTCCCACTAAATGTCTCTAATTTTTTATTTTGTTATGGTTTTCGATATTGTATTTTTCCTCATAGCGTCCAATGGAGGCGAGTAGCGAGCGGCTTCTCCCTTGAATTTTAACTCCTAGTTTTATATTCGAGTATTGTGGCGGCCTTTGAGGGCCGAGGAATGAGAGAGAGAGAGAGAGAGAGAGAGAGAGAGAGAGAGAGAGAGAGATGGAGCTGTGGAAGAGGAAACATGGAACGGCTGCTACACGCAGAGTGGGAAAGAGATGGACCGCGAAATAAGAGAGAGAGAGAGAGAGAGAGAGAGAGAGAGAGAGAGAGAGAGAAGAGTGTCTTCAGAGGGAGGCTTCGGAGAAAAAAAAAATTGTTTTATTTTCGTAGGGTCAAGACGCGGAATGGGGGAAAAAGGGTTGTTTTATTTTCTTAGAGGTCAAGAAAGAGATTGGGCGAGAGAGAGAAATTCGCTTTTATTTTCTCCTTGAGGTTCAGGACGGCGAGAGAGAGAGAAAATGGGCGGGATTGTGGGCTGCAGAAACGTAGAATACCTAAAAGTTTTCGTCTTTCCGTTTTCCAATTATTTTTTTCAGGCGAGTTTTCGATCCTAGAGGATGTACGATTGGTTGGGGTGAGGTAGGGTGGGGGAGGGAGGTTGACTACAGAACATCCCGTAGGCAGGGTAGTGCCGTCAGTGCACCTCACGTTTTGCATCGTAGGCATTATTTAAGGTTCTTTGCAGCGTCCCTTTGGCTCCTACCTGCAACCCCTGTTATTTCATTTTTTGTACCTCCTTTCATATTCTCTTTCTTCCATCTTGTTACCCACCCTCTCCTAACAATTGTTGCACGCCTCAGTGGCGTGGTCGGCATGGTCTTGGCACGCCACCTCGATGGCCGCGAATTCGATTCTCAAGCATTCCATTGAGGAGTGAGAGATGTGTATTTCTGATGATAGAAGTTCACTCTCGACCTGGTTCGGAAGTCTCGTAAAACCGTTGGTCCCGTTGCTGAATAACCACTGGTTCCATGCAACGTAAAAAGTCCATACAAACAAAACCTAACAATTGTTTCTTAGTGCAACTACGAGGTCATCCTCCTGTTGCCCCTTTCAAATTTTCTACTGTCAATTTCCCTTTCAGCGCTGAATGATGTCGTAAGTCCCAGCGCTTGGCCTTTGACCTAAATTTTATATTCCATTGGCTACAGAGCCTGATTATTTATTGGTAACGGGTTTTGAAAAAAGAAACTACCTACACTACCTACAAGGCTTAGGGGGATTAGGCCATTCCCTCTTTGTTGGGGAGTGAAAAGTAATCCCCACTTATTTCGGCTGCAGGAGAGCGGAAAAATAAATCCTCTTTGCAATTTGCAGCAGACCTTTGCAGTAACGTAAGCCTTGCTCTGTGTACTTTGGCTGTTATGAGCGATCGGTAAAGTGATAAGAAGAGGCGACCGTCGGTTTCAGATGTATCTGATGATTATTATCGATTTGACATCATAATATTCTTTGGAAGCTTGAATTTAAAGTCAAAGGCGCTGTGCTGGCGTGTTCCATACGAATAGGGTTCGTCTTCTGACTAATAATATTAATCAATAGATTATAACTTTTATGAACATCATATTGAAATATATATGTAAATATTTTAAAGAGTAGCACCACAACTTTTCCTGACTTTCTAACAAATGAAAATCCTTGTTAAAAGTTGCAATGGTGAATTTTATGAACACTGCAGAATAAATAAATGAAATAAAAAGGGACATATGGAAAACAGCAAAAGCTGTGATGTTTAGTCAGACCTCCATTCATCAGTTTTCTTCCATTTTACTTTCCACTCACTTCTAACGATTGTTTCGTAGTGCAGGTGCCAAAGTTTTCATCCTGTTAAACCTTTCAAACCTTTTTACTCTCAATTTTCCTTTCAGAGCTGGAAGACTTCTATCATTGGTCCCAGCTCTTGGGCTATGGCCTAAATTGCCTACTCTATCTATCTTTCAAAGTTCCACGTTGGCCGAGTGCATTTCGCGCTCGGCTACCATTCCGGTGGTCCGAAATTCGATTCTCGGCTCGGCCAACATGGAACCAGAGGAATTTATTTCTGGTGATATAAATTCATTTCTCGATATAATGTGGTTCGGATCCCACAATAAGCTGTAGGTCCCGTTGCTAGGTAGCCAATTGGTTCTTAGTCACGTAAAAATATCTAATCCTTCGGGGCAGCCTAGGATAGAGCTGGTAATCAGCTCAGTGGTCTGGTAAAACTAAGGTATACTTTTTTATCTATCTATCTAAGGAACTTGAATGAGAAACGCTCCCTTAGACCGACACATACGGAAGGAAAGTTTGCAGGGCCAC
>NC_061104.1:52051910-52056910 GCF_015104395.2 Macrobrachium nipponense | reverse complement strand
ATCTGACACAGACCATTGCACTCAGCGATCCCGTCCCGAAGATGGCCAAACGAGGTGGCCGAAACATGTAGACGCCTTGAAAACCAGAAAAGAAGAAATAACAAGAAATACCGGATAGACCCCTGACGACTACGGCCTGTTCCCGACCTACGAAACCCACCTGTATACTGTTGACGACCCAGCCTGTCCCTGATAACCAGTTTTGCTTTTGATAACACCAAGCCCGCCCGAAATTTCCGTTGACGACCTACAGCACGATGAACATTGGACAGCTGCTTTATAATACCAGCGTGCCAGAAAGAAAAATCATAAGGAGAATTGAAAGAATATTGTACAAAATCAATTCTGTGAATTCTGCCATTATTTTCAATAAAACTTGTTTGAAAGAAGGTCTGTTTCCAGCGTATTATTATTATTATTATTATTATTATTATTATTATTATTATTATTATTATTATTATTATTCAGAAGATGAACTCAATTCAAATGGAAGAAGGGCCATAAGAAAGAAGTAACAGAAGCTAATGGGCAGTACAAGGAGGAGGTAAAGAATTAGAAAAAACAGAAAAATTATACAACTTAAATAAAAATGTAAGTAAAATATTAAATTAAAAGTTGAATAAGTCAGATTACACTGAAATATGTAATATTTGTATTGAAATGTTAAAGCACCTTATACGGTGAGACGGTATTCGAATTTATTTTTATTTTTTATTTATTTTTTTTACAAAGTGTTTCAGTAAAACCGTACTAGGCTTCATGTAAGGAAGAACTTTGCACAGGACACTGTGAGATTCTTGAAAGTAGTCTACAGTGAGGGACATTCGTTCCAATAATTGTATTATATATTCATGTCTACAAACGTCCTTGATTTTAATATTTGATCACAGCGTGCTTTATATTTTCGTTCTGCGGTGATTTTATTTTTGGGATTATTAAGTTTTCTCTTTGTATTTTTCCAGTCGTCTTATGTGATTCGTTCTAATCATCTCTCTCTCTCTCTCTCTCTCTCTCTCTCTCTCTCTCTCTCTCTCTCTCTCTCTCTCTAGACACGAGAATTTACAATTAGATTTCCCAGAGTCAGATTTCTCGTGTTTTCAGTTAAAAATGGAGCCTTTATATTAATAAATAAACATTTTTTATGTTGATTGATAAGGTTACGCCGATATATAATGTCGGTTTTTTGTATTTATATGTTTCCCGCTTCATGGCTTATCTTTTTCATATGCTTAACATGTATTCAACATTCAAACGACTTATGCATAATTGCTGTCATCATCCAAGCACTCAGACAGACAGACAGACAGACAGACATTTATTCAACATTCATACGAATTGTGCAAGACTTCTCTCCTCATCCAGACAGACAGGCAGACATGTATTCAACATGTATTCAACATTCATACCATTCATGCAAAACTGTTCTCCTCGTCCGGACGCTCAGTCAGAGAGACAGACAGATAGATATGTGTTCAACATATTTTCAGCATTCGTACAACTATGGAAAACTGCTTTCCTCCTCTGAATTCTCAGACGAACTTACAGACAGACAGACATGTATCCAACACGTAGTCAGCATTCTTACAACTGCTCTCTTCGTCCGAAAAGTCGCACAGACAGACGTCGGTCGAACTCGAACACCCACGAACCAGCGTTGATTATTGAAGCCGTCGGCCGACCAATCGGTTTTACAGCTGTTACGAAAATAAACTATTTTTGCCTCTGTTTTCCATTTTCACTTTTAGGTTTTCCGTGACCTTTCACTTTCGCCGAGTGGGAGCTGGCACACACACACACACACACACACACACACACACACACACACAACAGGAGAACATTTTTATTTATTTATTTTTCGCCGCATTCCATATTTTTGCGTTTTGCCTTCTCGCTTCCAGTTGTAATGGAAGTTCAGCAGAGGACGGTTACATTTCAGCACATTTTCAGGTCCAGTGAGAATTATGACGGCTGGATTCCAGCTTGTTTAATAAAGTCCTAATAAGTCTTTATTTCAAGGTCTGGTATTTTAATAAATCGTTCCTCATGGGACATTTGTAATCAAGGTGGGTATGTGACAAAATATTCCCAGAATTGAGGAGTGCTTAGTAAAATTTATGTTCCAGAATACTTGCAGTATACTTCTAGTCAGTGCTTAGTATAAGGACACCTATATTTAAAATGATTCTAGTCGTAACTTGAGCTAAGGAGTAGTGCCGCTAGTGCACCTCGTATGGTGCACTGTAGGCATTACTTGAGCGTCTGTGCGGCGTCCCTTCGCCCCCTAGCTGCAACCTCTTTCATTCCTTTTACCGTCCGTCCGTTCATATTCTCTTTCTTCCATCTTCCTTCCCAGCCTCTCCTAACAAATACTCAAGAAGCTCCTAGGCTGGAATTAGTAAGAAGAAAGCCTTGAAAATACTTCTTGGCAAAATTTCTTATCAAGAAGCCCGTGCAAATCTCGGAGATTCCCCAGAAATAACTGAAAGTGTTCTGAATACTTGTGAGAAGTTCATTTGCAACTTGTACACAGCTGCAAAGAAGGTAGGCAGTAAAAGTGAACGATGCCAGGTATTGGATTTCTGCCAAAAGCAAAAACGCAATGAAGGGCTTCCCCCAACCTCTGTCAGTTTTTTTCATCATATGAAAAAGACCAATCTCCAGGCGTATATTTGGAAGAGATCTCTTGTCCCCAACCAAGAGTTACCACCTCCAGAGAATCATGGATGGGAAGTTCAAGATAACACTCCACAGCCAGTTCTAAGGACAAAAGACCCAGCACCCACTGATTTATTGCAGCAGACTCATTGTGGTTGCAAAAGTTGCAGCAGAGCAGACTGTTTGTGCAAAGCCAATGACTCAGGATGCACTGAAGCCTGCCAGTGCATGAGGAACGATGAGTGCCAGCATCCTCTGTCAAATCTGTTGGATGATGATGCAAATTAGTTGTAATTTTTGTTCAACAGTAGGTGTATTCATTTCTCTTTAAACGGCTCTTCAAATTGTATCATCATCTGGTTATCTTGATATGTCTGTGGATTGTTCTGCTATAGATTTAATAACAACAGTTATGCATAATGCAAGTAGACCATTTTTTCCATTATGCTGTACTTTACCTGGATGGTGTTAGTTGATTCAGTTTTTTTTCTCTTCTTTTAATTGGCAATTTAAATTTGAGAAGCAGTAAAACATTACTATTTCAATATCTGTTACAGTACTTAATAGATAAAAATGATAAACTACGTATTTGAGGGTGGAAGATCCTGAAGATCAGCTGTACATTATTAGAAAGTTATTATTTTTCTCAGTGTAATGACTTTGAGTCATGTAGTAAAGACACTGAATATAGTGTATTACAGTTATTAATAATAGACTATTCAGTCCAAGCATTATTAAAATGTTTGAAAAAAAACTCATGAAATGTGACTGATAAGATAAAAATAAAAAAAAAATGTACGTTTACAGGAAAAACTTGATCCTCGATTGTAGTCATCTGCTGTTTTTATTAAGAAATATTTGTTTCTTAACCTATATAAATAAGGTGAAAGTTTCTAAAGTGTTGTTATTGTAAAAGACCATTTTATAACCTTCATTTTAATATTTTAAGTAACCCTCTAGCAAGTATGAAACTTGAGATATGACCAACTAAATTTCCCCTACCAATTGAAATGTCGATTTAGCGTCATTTCACATAGGTTTATAAATTCGCCTGTAGAGAATAAGTAACACCACGATTTGAGACTACCACTTACCTAGCAGTGATCTAGAGAATCCATGCAAACTATAGTAGATTTATATCAACCGTGCATCCGATGTCTAGGCCTGTCCCTTACGACGCTCCTGATTGGCTGTTGATAAGCCAATCACAGGGCTGGCAATTCTCAGTCTCTCTCGAGAGAGACTGAGAGTTTCACAGGGCTGAAAACTCTGTCTCTCTCGAGAGTTCACATTGGCAGGATGTACGTTCCACCTCTCCTGAAAGACGTATCCCTCAGGAGAGTCGGAACATACATCCTGCCTATGTGAACTCTCTCGAGAGACTGAGAATTTCCAGCCCTGTGATTGGCTTATCAACAGCCAATCAGGAGCGTCGTAAGGGACTGGCCTAGACGTCAGATACACGGTAATGTGAATCTACCAGATCAATGGTGTAGACCTTCTCTGTAGGAAGGGTTGCACGAACTCCTTAAATAAGGCCCCTATGAGATTTTGCTCCTGGTTTAGTAGCAGAAAGGATCACAAATAAAAGTAAAAAACAAAAACACCAAAATTTGACCGGAATAGAAGCCAAACGGACCAGGCTTCTTTAAAACGTCTGGGTCCACCGAATTCCATCGGTTATCGATAATCGTTTTGGTGGTCCTTTTCTTAATGAGACGTTTCGGGCGGCCGCGTTCATTCGACATACCTCGGCTAAATAATAACAACAACAACGGGTCCGTTCTTACTGGCTGAGTGAAAGTTGATGATGCGTTCTCTTCGGCTGAGTAACGGACTCTGTGCGTTATTTCAACCTTGTAGGAGGAAATATGCTGAAAGTTTTTATGAAGAGAGCGCCCTTCTTTTAGCCTTCCAATTTGACCGCCATTCTCGCTTCCTTTCTTCAGTCTTGCTGTCCAACCCCTCTGACTTCGTCTTCTTTGTGTGACTGCGGGGTTCTCTTGGTCTAACACTTCTATTACGTGTTCCAGCTTCAGATCCACGTACTCGTCAGTGGCGTGATCGTTATGGTGTTAGCCTACAACCTCTGTGGCCGCGAGTTCGATTCTCGGGCATTTCAATGAGGTGTGAAAGATGTGTATTTCTGGCGATAGAAGTTCACTCTCGATGTGGTTCGGAAGTCACGTAAAGCCGTTGGTCCCGTTGCTGAATAACGACTGGTTCCATGCAAAGTCAAAACACCATACACACAAACAAAACAAACACGTAATCGTCTCCTTTATTTTCCGCTGTAGGTATTATTTAAGGTTCTTTGCGGCGTTCCTATTGCTCCTAGCTGCAAC
>NC_061104.1:52036910-52049410 GCF_015104395.2 Macrobrachium nipponense | reverse complement strand
CTCGTCAGGTCTGTATTGATGAGTTAGCATAAAGAAAAACAAGGAAAAAAGGTTTTAGAAAAATTCGTATTGTCAGTAAGAGTTCATTAGAATGATCAAAGCAGTTTTGTAAGCATTCTTTCATTAATCGCGAGTTTTGAGTTCATTGGTTTCTTTTGTGATGTGTGTATATATACATATACATATATATAAATATATATACTTTGTGTGTGTGTGTATGTGTGTGTGTGTGTGTGTGGGTGTTTGAAGGAGGTCATTACTATGGCAATGCATCCAGATGCTTATATTTTTTATTCAGTTAAGAAAGCAGGAATGTATAAACGACTGCTGCTTGGTACACACACACACACACACACACACACACACACACACATATATATATATATTTATACATATATGTGTATGTATTTGTGTTTGTGTGTGTGTGTGTAGGATTTCCATAAAAGTCTACAATTTACAATATATATCACAGAAACCATTGATGAGATATCTTAATTAGATTCACTCTATGTACTTAGAAACTCAGACTTAAGCGAAACTACAGAACTAAGTATGGAAGAGATCCACCGTCACGTCCGTCAATTCGTGAGAGCCCGAGAAGTTTGTGGACACAGGGACAGTGTTGGATAAAGAGAGGAGTGGACGACCAAGGACATCAGAGGGAAACATGATCGTTCTTTTACAAAGTCCACCTGTACTAATCCCAGACACTTGCAGCTACCACGTTCAACAGCGCACAAAGTCTTACACAAGAGCTTGCGATTGTACGATTACAAGTGCAACTTATAGAGGCACTCGAGCCAAATGATCAACCAAGACGAAAAGAGTTTGCAATTAACATGCTGGAGGGGATTTCTGAGGATGAAATGTTCCTCAGCCGAGTTTTGTTTTAGTGACGAGGCAGCCATTCATGTTTCAGGGAAACTGAACCCACGTAATGTGAGAATCTGGGGAACAGAACATCCCCTTGTGGCTAGGGAACTTCACCGAGATAGTCTAAAGGAGACAATCTAGCCAATGTCCATTTTTCTTCAGTGAGACATCGATTACTGCAGATGTTTAACTTGACCTTTTGACTGAATATGTGACACCACAACTAGATGACCTTCAATCAACCATCATTTTCCAGGAAGATGGTGGACCACTACATTGGGTACTGCATGTTCGTGGCCTCCTAAACCGAACATTTCCAGACCTGTGGACTGGAAGGGAAGGCCCAGTTCCCTGGCCGCCTCGTTCACCAGATATCTCTCCCCTGGACTTCTTTCTATGGGGTTGTGCGAATGATATCGTGTATCGAACTAAGATACGGGACATAACTCAAGCAAAAGTCACTGATGCCATTGCCACCACTGGTGGGGCTGTGCTGCAGCCAGCAATCCAAGGAATCGAGTACCGTCTTGATGAGCTTCGTGCAACTAATGGTGCCCATATTGAGGTTTATTCAATGAGGGGAAAAAAAACTGCAATATTTTTTTTTATTTTGTAATGAATTCCATATATATGTCTGTTCATTTGCTTTTGTAATGTGTTTTTTTTTAAATTGTAAAGAGACTTTATGGACACACAAAATATTCATATATAAATGTGTGTTTGCGTTTGTGTGTGTGTGTATATATATATATATATATATATATATATATTATATATATATATATATATCACATATAAAACCACCTTTCAGTCCCCTTATCCACCCAACCTAAGACCTGGGAGAACCAGGCAGTGGCCGCTGATAATTTGGTATGTAGGTCGTATCCTTTCCCCTCCCTCCCCGCATCTCCTCTTACACCTCATCCGTAGAGAGAGAGAGAGAAGGACGATACTATAGAGTTCGAAGTCAAACCAGCTAAGTCATGAGCAAGACTTCAATAAAATTAGTTGCTTACTGTTTATCAGTGACGTTTAAATGAAAAGCGTTGATAATTCTTGATCAGTTGTGAGATGGGGCTCATGTTTTCTCGTGTGAAATTTATGAGAGCAAAATTTTAGGTATATCCTCTCTCTCTCTCTCTCTCTCTCTCTCTCTCTCTCTCTCTCTCTCTCTCTCTTTAGGTGCTTTATCTGCATTTCTCTCCGAGGAATGAAATATGTACAAAGTTTTCGATCTACGACGAAAGTTTCTCGAGGTACATTACTCATCCTTTGTTTGAGGATCAAAAAAAAAAAAAAACAACAAAAAAAAGCAAAAAAAAGTTTGAGGAACAAAATGGAATCACAAAATGGAGACGAGACAGGTCATTCATGGAGCCGGAGTACAATTGCTAATGGCTGTCGAGGACGAAAAAAAGGAACAGAAAGATAATTTTACGAAATTCGGATTTAGGTTGGAAAGAAGAAAAGGATTCCTGTCTTGCTGCCTCCAAATATTTAATGATGCCTTTTTTTTCTGTCAGGTCATCGTAAAGTTTTCTTTAACTCATCAGGAATCATTGTTTTTAGA
Source organism: Macrobrachium nipponense (assembly GCF_015104395.2). NCBI lineage: Eukaryota > Metazoa > Arthropoda > Malacostraca > Decapoda > Palaemonidae > Macrobrachium > Macrobrachium nipponense. The sequence goes on along the minus strand of NC_061104.1, from coordinate 52,046,967 downwards.
GAAAGCAGCTCAGCGAAAAATACCTTTGCAGTTTATGAAGTATGTGGAAAGAATGATTGGTCAAGTTTTTTTATTTTATTGAACCTTCTTACATGAAATACTTGCTGACGCATCTGTGAAAGAATACATACATACATACATATGATTTCTTAAGCGAGAAAGCCACGGTTCAATTATCATAGAGGATGAAGAGTGTCCAGGCACATTTCATTAAATTCCTGCGCGAATATGTTGATCTGGGCCGTGGATTACGTATGTGGGAGTCGGTCGGATGTGGTGGGTCTATATATATATATATATATATATATATATATATATATATATATATATATATATATATATATATATATATAATACAATGCTTAAAAATTCGCAGTAGATGCACGTGACTTCATTAAATAAGCGAATGCCACAGGAAATTCGCTTATAATATATATATATATATATATATATATATATATATATATATATATATATATGAGAGAGAAAGATAGAGAGAGAGAGAGAGAGAGAATGACACTTTTTAATTAAAGAAAATTAAGCTCAAAGCCTGAAATCGTTTTTGCTGTACGAGATCAGAGGTGACGTGTAATTTATCAAGCATGAACTGGCAGTGCGGTGGGGGTCCTCAACCCCCACTCTCCCTCCCTCCCTCTCCCTCTCTCTCCTCTCTCCCTCCCCCTCCAGATTATCTCCCACCGCCATCAAGTCCCCCAAGGGCAAGACGGCAGAGGAAAAGGAATTACTTGAAGAAGAAGAAGAAGAAGAGGAGGAGGAGGAGGAGGAGATCCTTGTCCTTGAGACGCATCTCTCCTCACTTCGTTAGTGAGGGTGAGGTAAAAGGTGGGCAAGCTGAGGAGGAGGAGGAGGAGGAGGAGGAGGAGGAGGAGGAGGAGGAGGAGGGAGGAGGAGGAGGAGGAGGAGGGAGAGTGGGAAGAGCAGGCGAGAGAATATCCAGCGGGAGTGACGAGATTTTCTGTTATTGTAAAGAGAGAGAAAGGTTTTTTGCTCTAATATTTCTAAATATTGCTTGAGAGAGAGAGAGAGAGAGAGAGAGAGAGAGAGAGAGAGAGAGAGAGAGGGAGAGAGAGAGAGTTTCTTGTGCTAAATAATTAATTATAATTAATTATATTTGTAGTGATAGAGAGTGTCATGTTCTCACATTTTTCATCATATTTGGAGAGAGAGAGAGAGAGAGAGAGAGAGAGAGAGAGAGAGAGACACCTTATCTAACCTTACAGACCTTACAGCTCGTTCGGGTTGCCCCAGGTCCCTCAGTGTGTGTGTGTTTGTGTGTGAGAGAGAGAGAGAGAGAGAGAGAGAGTTTTTTGCTCAAATAGTTCTAATAATTTTTATAACGAGAGAGTGAGAGAGATTTATGCTCTAATAGTTGTAGATAGTGAGAGACATAGTTCTAGTAATTCTAATTATTATGAGAGAGAGAGAGAGAGAGAGAGAGAGAGAGAGAGAGAGAGAGAGAGAGAGAGAGAGAGAGAGAAAGGCTTTCAAAAGACGCTGAGGCAGAATTTTCCATCTTCTTCTAAGCTGAAATCTGTTGACAAATTCTCTCGCTTGATTTTATTTGCACTACCAAAATGGGCTTTTCCATCCATTGTGTGTAGTGATACTCAAATTGTCAGCAGTGCACTGTGACTGGATTAACCAGACGCGCGGGCGCGCACTCAAATACACGCGCGTGCACGCAATTGCATAATATGCTTCATGCAGCCAATAAATAGATAAAAAAGGACGTCGTTATTTGTTAATCGAATATGGCGTTGCCCTGGTAGTTATCCAGTTAATGAAGTGTCCGTAAAGATTCTCTCTCTCTCTCTCTCTCTCTCTCTCTCTCTCTCTCTCTCTCTCTATCTATATATATATATATATATATATATATATATATATATATATATATATATAGTATGTATGTATGTATGTATATAGGTATATATATATATATATATATATATATATATATATATATATATATATATATATATGTATGTCTAATGTCTTATCGCTTGGCGATAGACTTTTGTTCTTTCCTTACGGCTGTCATCCGTTAAGTAATGTTTGGTTCCTCTCATCTCCCTTGGATAGCTTAGTAGAGAGGTTCTTTCTTGACTATAGGAGATGATTCAAACAGGCTAGTTGAACAAGTTAACAACTTTATTCTGTAACTCCATACTAGGAGATGCAGCTCGGTCGGACGACCGATATGTTTGATCGTTGGCGTGGAACTGCCATTCTAAAGCATCGCGTCGATAGCGGAACATTAGCTATCTCAGCAATTCATATAAAAACACATACGTAGTCTGCCGGCTCGGAAGTTACAAGTTTCCGGCGTAGGTTAACAGGTCAACCGCTTCCCATGGAAGTTGTTGTGCAAAGTTATCATAACATAAAAATGTTGACAAAGCTTTGAGCTAGATCAGGCTACTGCAGACAGCGCATAGCGTAATCTAGGTCTGCTTTGGTCACGTAGAACCCTCCTAATGCCATGACCCCAGGTCATTGGTTTATATTTACAGATCTTGTAAATTATATAATAATGTAATTATTACATTAGGCTCGGACTCCTACCTATTCAAGCCTTGAATAACAAAAAAAATTACTTTAAACATTGTCCATAGGAGCGTGCTCGTAACATACTAAGTGATTAAAAACAAAAAGGTTCTGTTACATACCCTTGTTGACATATTCATAAACAAAGATAAATGTATGGAAAATATGATCCATGTTTGGTAATAATAATGATTATTACCAAAAATAATAAAAAGGTAAAAATCAAAACATGTATACATGATTAATATGATAACAGGTAACCTGATTAAGAATAATGGTTACTAAATAATGATTATAGCATGATCATGGATAATTGTTAAAGAGTACTGACACTCTTTGTAATAGATAAATATAATTGTACAATGGTATAACAATGTAATCTGCCGAAATTCAATATATAGGGCTGATATTTTATTAGGTGCCCGAAAAATACCTTTAGGAATATATTAACCCGTTTTGTACTAGCGTGACATATATGTTACGTAGAACATATGTTCAGTTAACTTACACCACACGTTTACATGTTGAAACTTGTTTCATGATAGGTCCTGTGTGTGAGAGCTAATACATGTATCTACTTGCATACAAGTTTTTACAGGAATAGAAGTTCATTCAAGGGAGTGACACCGTTCTGTGCATAAGTGCTGTTTTTGCTCCGGTGTGAAAATGAGTTCAGGCAAAAAGTGAGTATTATTTTGCCATTTTCATTAGATATATTGTATTGTTTTTTGATAAAATACTTGAAATATGGCTATAGAGAAATGTTTGTGCTAATAATGAATATCTAAGATTTATAATATTGGCAGCAGTTGCATTTTATATTTTCTGTGACATATATGTTACGCTAGGATGATACAGGGACATTTATGCCTTTTTCTATTTTACTGTATGTAAACTGATAGTAATATCTTTCTAGTGATATAAAACATTCTATGGCTTCATTTTCTTTCTTTTACTTTACTTTACTACACTTTTAGTTATTTTAACTCATTAATAATTAATAAGTTACTTTGTTAAATTTAATCCAGAGATAACACGTTTTTATTTATTTTTTTATTTCAGGTCTCTGACTTGTCAATGAAATACTAGCAGAGTTAGAAAAAGAAGATATTGCTGCAGATGTTTTTATTGAGCCTGCTGATGATGGTCTGACTGACGAAGATTCTGCTGATGAAGATCAAGGTGGTCTAATTGATAATCTCTCTGGTAAACAATTAGATGCTGCAGGTGAAGCAGCTCTTCCAAATGGAGTTCGGCTTGGAAATTTAGGAGAGGACTTGGAGAACTATGATGACTCTAGTTATTGCTTCAAAACTCCAAAGTGGACTAGAAAGGCAACATTTTCTTCACCAAAACCAATTTTTCCTGAGGCGAATTACAGTCAATACCGGAACTTATCACCATGTGAATTATTCGAATTGTTTTTTGATGAGGAAGTTTTCAGATTGATAATAGAACAGTCAGCTCTTTATGCTCGTTACAAGGGAGAAATTTCCTTCTCAACAAATGAAAAAGAACTAAAGGTTTTCCTTGGCATATTACTTTTATCTGGCATTGTTCCAGTTCCATCACGGAGACTTTACTGGAAGAATTCTCCAGTGACTAGAAATGAGGCAGTGTATTCTGCAATGAGAAGGAACAGATTTGATAAAATAATGCAGTTCATACATTTAGCAGATAATACTAATCTTGATGATTCAGATAAATATGCTAAACTCCGTCCCCTGATAAGGCTACTTTCCACTCGATTTTGTATCATTTTCAACCAGAGCAGCATCTATCTCATGACGAGCAATGGTTGAAATATTTTGGCCGCCATGGATGCAAGCAGTGTATTCGAAACAAACCAATACGCTTTGGTTATAAAGTTTGGTGCCTGAATACTGATGCAGGCTATTTAGTAAGCTTTGACTTATACCAAGGTTAAAACATATGAAGGTAATTCATATGAGGAGAAAGAAAGCGTTGGCAAATGTGGAGCCACTGTTCTGAAAAAAAATATAAAGTCATTGGCCAGATGATAAAATACAACTCCCATACAGCTATTACTTTGATAAACCTTTTTACCTCTTTTCCTCTTCTCCAAACACCTGAGTGAGCAAAAACTATACTGCTACGGAACAATAAGAGACAATAGCTGAAAAAATGCCCTTTGAAAGCAGTTTCTGAGATGAAAAAAAGAGTAAAAAAAGGGGAACATCAGACTTCATCATAGATAAGGCAAATAACATTTCATTATGCAGATGGATGGATAATTCGGTTGTCACCATTGCATCAACTGCTCATGGAAGGGAACCCCTTAGTAAGGTGAAAAGATACTCTCAAAAAGAGAAAAAAAATATTGAAGTTGACTGCCCATTAGTTATTCGAGAATACAATAACCACATGGGTGGAACTGACCGTCAAGACTAGAATGTGAATAATTATAGAGTATCTATTAGGGGTAAGAAGTGGTGGTGTATTTTTACCTGGTTATTAGATGTATCAGTGCAAAATGCTGGATTCTTCATAAAAGTCAGGTGGATGTTTACCTCAGCTAGATTCAAAGAACAGATTGCTGAAAGCTATCTGAAGAGATATGGGATTCCCTCCTAAAGGGCCTGGGAGACCTTCCAGGGGAAACAGGTTGTAAGAGAGTTCTTGATGACATTCGTTTTGATGGAATAGAACACTACCTGATAGAGACCCCAAAAAAACAAGAAAGACGTAGATGTGCTGGAAATCTGTGTAGCAAATCTCCTTCCAGTCAGTGTAATAAGTGTGATGTAGGTCTGTGTTTGTCTTGCAATTTAGCATTTCACACAAAATAGACTTAAATGCTGTGCCACATGATGTATCATTGCAATGAAAAGTTGATTATTTTATGTTAGCATTTTGAACTGGCAATTTAATCTTTGTTTGATTCTAAGTGCAAGATTTAATACAATGACTATTTCTTTTGGCTTGTTTTTTATTGTAATTTTCAAATTCCATTCATTTGGTGGTTGTGACTACGGTAGTTCATGTATGAAAACAGTAGACTTCTTTTGTATTTAGTTATGTCACTTATATAACAGCAAACAATAAACCTTTCAAAATAGAACAGAATTTTCATATTTCCCCCAAATGTACTCGTTACTGCCTAGCGTGACATATATGTCACACTCCATTATTCATTGTACAATGAATGCAGCTGAAAAAAATTATGTATTCTACTGATTTTGGATCCTATGAACTAGATTTAGTGTAAAGTTTGAAATCCAAAGAAAAAAAAAAAATTGGGAAGAAATGGGTTAATGTATAATATTGGGCTATAATGCTTTATTAGGCGCCCTGGAGATACTTTAAACTGTTCAAATGCAAAGGCGTGAGTCATTCTTGTCCTACATTTTTGCCAGCATACGGACGCTTTTCACACAAACACAATTCCAGACAATTCCCTAGGCACGAACTGAAGTGGCCGAAGTTCAGGCGGCCCTAAACGCAAACGACTTGAGTTAGTTGAACGGGTACGTCATCTAGACGGGCCAGTACGTTCCCTTGGAGATCCTCTGTTTCGCCTTAGCCTTACGCCAAGCAAAGATGTTGACGGCGATAACCAATATGGCCGTCACGCTGAACAGGCTAGCAGAATGTAGTAGCGAAGATTTCTCCACCTGCATAAGTCGATGACGCGTGGGTAATCTCAGCCAGTTGCGTCAGACGATGAGCTACTCGCGCGTTGTATGGGAGAGGTAGTGATGGGATGATTGTGGTAGCCCACGTGTAGTTCGCGAAATACGCCTTCTCACGTATTATCGTGTTGACCCCTCTGACGGTATAGTTTGTAGATGTCCCCGTACAACCATCGGCTGCTACGAAGATAGGGGCATGGGCGGTGGTACTGTCCGGACACACGACGTCGAATCCGGCCTTATCATAACGGATCCAAGAACCATTATTCATCCTGTAATTGAATTTATTACCGTAAAAGGGATAAAGTTTCCCAGACAACCTTCGCTTGTATGAGAGAGAGAGCCGTTTAGCACTATGTCTAACTCACATGAATCCGTTGATATAGGATAGAATTCAAAAGAGTCAGCTGTACAAATTTTATTATTCATGGCTTCTGAACAGTGAGTGAGTTGTTTATCTAAGTCTCTAATGACTGTAAATGATTTCTTATCAGAAGAAATCAGTACATGCCCCGTTAAATTGGATATTACTGGATTTGAGTTATTCGTCATAAAAGTAGGAAACGGTGCTATTTTGTATGATTGCCAAGCATCGGAAGAATCAAAAAGAATTGTGATCATAATTCTATAATTTTCAACGCTGACTGATATTAGGCTATAATAGAATTCTACTTTATTTTGGGCATCTAATAAAGGAATATAACCTAGCTTCTCCCGTCCGTTTTCCAAAGTTAACGTCAGATCTTTAATAGCATGGTGAGGTGAGATAACACACCCTTGTTCTAACGTAATTGCTTCTACGTAATCTTTTGACTTTTCAATAAAATGTGATATTTTCACACGGATATGATCTATTTCGAACTATAGTAAGCTAAAGTAGCCAGCAAATGTTGAACTTCCATGACCTGATCGATATTATTTGAATGTTCATTAACGATATTCATTATTTGATTGATCGAAGATAACTGGCTGCGAAGTTCTGATAAGGCCAGTTCCGTTTTGTGTTGCAAAAACTCAATTCTTTTATTTTGATTATTTAGCTTGAGGCGATTTGAGATTCCTAAGCCTAGATTCGCAACTGATCCTAAGATGTTTAGTCCAGCTAAAATAAGCGGGTTTTCCTCGTCACGGATCTACACAGGATATTTTCCTGTAGGATATAATTCTGCTGCTTATACTTTAGGTATTCTTTTTCCTTCGGATTTCCGTTTAACGCAATGATGATTTTTTCTATTTGCGGATCTTTTCTTTGTTCCGTCTGTAATAGTTCAGCACTCCAGCCCAGATCTTCCTGTTCAGATATAGTTTTAACAACGGGCATGGAGGTTGAGATATCTATTAATTCAGCTAATGGCTCGGTACAAGATGAAAGAGGGGTTGCGTGATAATGCGTCAGCAATGATATTTTGCTTTCCCAGGTAAATACCCGATCCTTGCGCCAAAGTCCTGAATGATCATGTGCACCGATTCGCTTGGGGCTGTGACTAAAGCCTTTAAAGAAGTCGGTTAGGGGCTTATGATCAGTGAGAACCTTGACGGGGTAACCGTATATTATGAATTTAAAGTGCACGAGTGAATTAACAATAGCGAGCCCTTCCTTGTCTTATTACTGCATATTACTTTCGGAAGGTCTCGGTTTACGTGAATAAAAAGCTATAGGGAAAAACTGTCTACATATTGTTGAAGCAATACCCCACCTACTCCTAGGTCTGAGGCGTCTGTTGCTATGAAAAAATTCCTTACCGAAGTCAGGAAATTTCAAGATAGGAGAACTACACAGTTCATCTTTCAATTTATCGAACGCCTGTTGATGAATTTCAGACCATACGAAATCTACGCCCTTTTTTATAAGATCGGTTAGGGGAGCGGCTATGATTGAGTAGTTGCGGATGAAGCGGCGATAGTAACCGCTGCATCCTAAAAAATTGCTGTATTCCCTTGACGTTAGTAGGTATCGGAAAGTTACGGATAGCGACACCTTATCGTGTACGACTTTAAGACCTTCACTAGAAACCGTGAAACCTAGATAGACTAGTTCTGTTTTAAAAAATTCACACTTACTTATCTTTACCCTTAAAATTATGCTGCCTTAATCTTTGTAACACTAACTCCAATTTACGTAAATGCTCTTCTAAGTGTTGGAAAAGATTACTAAGGTCATCCATGTAGGCATGTAGGATATCTCCCAACAAGTCTCCAAACACGACGTTTATCATACGAGTAAAAGTTATAGGAGCACAACGTAAACCAAAAGGCATACGCAAAAATTCATAATGTCCCGGCTGTGCTGAAGGCAGTGTATGGGATACTTTCTTGTTCCATCGGAATCTGATGAAATCCTTTTAGTAAGTCTAGGCTTTTGAAATATTTATTCTGGCCTAGTAAAGATAAGATATCATCGGTACATGGTACTGGGAATCTGTCAGGGATTGTTTCTTCGTTTAAACGACGATCTACGCATATCCGCCAAGTTCGATCTTTTTTTCGGTACTACTATTAACGGAAAATTATAAGGGCTGTTTGATTTCCTAATGACTCCTTCCTTTAACATTTACCTACTTCCTCTGTTATCTCATTCTGAAATTTCATAGGAAGTCGGTACGAAGGTACATAGATTACTTTCTGTTTGTCCTTGAGCCTGATTTGATGCTCGATGACATCCGTTTTTCCTAAGGTTCCATCCGTAGTGGAAAAAAACATCATGATATTTAGTTAACAGATTCAAAAATCTGCTGAATTTCTTCTTCTTGAATGTCCTGATTGATTTTATTCTTTATAGATTGCAAAAAGGGTTTCATCCGCGACTGATTGAGCGTGATTTATCTCAGCTACGGTAAGAATGCGATGTTTATAAACTTCGGCATCCAAGATATGTTGATTTTTGTGGATTACTAAAGTGGTATTCAAATGATTACAGACTTCGATATTACATTGTTGTTGTGAGCCGACTGTATAAACGGCTTGTGTGACGGATAATCCGTGTGTTTTCAGAGTTTCGGAAAGGATTAATGTTTCGATCCTGGCAAGGTTCTTTTTACACGCACTAATATATTTGAAGTTACGTTAGGCTCGAGAGTTTGCGTGCAAGCTGATATTACGGGTGAGCGAGAGTTCTGTTGGGTTGCCTGTATTATTTTCTTGGTTCATGAGACAGGTGATTGGTTCCGTAATGTAAGTGACAACTCTGTCGTCTCTTTATTATCTAAAACAGATTTTAGGGTATTAGAAAGACCTATAGAATTTCCCTTTGATATACACGCCGTGTTTTGCAGGTGCTAAGATATATTTTGAGTGCCATAGACGGGTATCCGATAATTACTGCGGGATAACATATTAAATGTTTTGTACAACGACAAAGGTATCAGCAAACGTGCGCTTACCGACCGTTGTACTGTACATGAGTTACGCCCACAACATTTAATTCATTATTCCCAATGCCTGAGAGCCTTATTCCGGACTTTTCTATAGGGAAATTTGAAAAGAGTAAATGATGAGTCCTTAAATCCATTATATTACGTGGACTACCAGAATCAAAGAACAAAGTGAATGACTTATGGTCCAAATTTACTGCATGTAAGGTTGGTCGCAACTCGTTTTGACTAATAATTGCATGAATTTGTTGCAAATCTACGGGAACCTGCACAGATTTTTTGATTCGGCCGTGTGTTTCATAGGAAAATCAATTGCCTCACAATGATCTGAAATATAAACTGATTATGATTACAAAAGATGTTGATATTGATGACCCAACATCGCCCTCTCCCCCCTTGGAGTGAACTACGTGGTATTTGTTTTGTTTATCACACCCTGAAAATTCGCTTGCCCTTGCGATTCTGGCT
>NC_061104.1:51976910-52016910 GCF_015104395.2 Macrobrachium nipponense | reverse complement strand
ACTAGTCATATTATATGTATATATATATATACATATATATATATATATAAATATATATTATATATATATATATATATATATATATATATGTGTGTGTGTGTGTGTGTGTGTGTGTATATATATATATATTATATATTATATATATATATATAGTATATATATAATATATATATATAATATATATATATATATATATATGATATATATATATATATATATATATTTATGTAATCATTTACTATCAATAACAGGAATATTCCTACTTTGATGATAACCGTCAATAGCAGTTTAATTCATTGAATTAAGAATCATCTTGACCGAAATTCGACCGGTACTTCAGGGCGCATTCTATTGCACCATTGCTCCCTAGCATAGGGTGCTGCAACCCCTTCATTACTTTTACTGTATCTCCGTGCATATTCTCTTTCTTTCATCTTACCTTTCCACCCTCTCCTAACAATACACCTTTCAGACCTTTTTACTGTCAATTTCCCTTTCAGAGCTGAATGACCTCATCATAGTATGTCCCAGCGTTTGGCCCTAGGCCTAAATTCTATACTCTATTCTAGTTTAGGGCGCATTTCACTGTAAAATTTTACCCTCTTCAGGAAATCATTTCGTTACAAAAACACTCGTTTCGGGAGAGTTCCACTGGCTGGGAAAAATGGTTGCTTTGAATGGCGCGCCCCATTGTAGAAGGTTCTTCAGTCTGAGGTTCTTTCCATTGCAAGAAATTCCCCCATTATAGGGGCGGAAATTCTCGCGGAAAATTCCCGGTTTCAGGTCGCGTTCCATCGGCAAATGATGCCCATTTCAGGGGGGAATTCCACTGTCAGAATTCTCCTTATTTCAATGCGCGATCTCCTTCAAAAAGTTGCTGCTTCCCCTCTCGGCCGTTAACCGTTTCTGGAGGTTTCGAGCAGCGATGCCGTTTTTTGTCTTCACAACATTGGCTTTTAGCAGTGTTACCATAAGCAGTCCTTCTGATTTCTTTTCGATGTAGAATTATTTTCCGTAACGTAAAAAGCTACACGTCCCTAGCTTAACATAAAGTATTTTTGACGAAGAAAAATAAAAGATTTCAATAAAATTAATTTCTATAAATAAGTAGGATATGTTTTATAACTTTATTTTCATAATAAAACATGAAAAAGCAAGTGAAGAATTTTATTCCTCCGTGCCGTGACCTGTGGTCGGAAAAGCCACGGAGTGTTGCCAGATGTCACCAGAAAGTCACACTAGTAGACGAAATTCCTCAAAACGGCAACCCTGGTTTCGAGGAAACTAAACGGAATCCGTCTGAGGTTGAATGGGTGCCGGAATGGTTAAGATTTTATTCAGATAAATCAGTTGGAAGAGCAGGAATTAGATTAGGAATTAGGCCCAACAGAATAAGGACGAGATAAGAAGTAGCAAATAAGAATGAGGGGAGAAGTGGGGAAGGAAGGAAATAGAATGAGGAGAGACGAAGGATAAGAAGAAGGAAGGAAGGAAGATAGAATGAAGAGAGACGAAGGAGGAAGAAGAAGGAAGGAAGGAAATAGAATGAAGAGAGACGAAGGAGAAAGAGGAAGGAGGGAAATAGAATGAGGAGAGGAGAAAGAGGAGAAGAAGGAAGGAAGGAAATAGAATGAGGAAAGACGAAGGAGAAGAAGGAAGGAAGGAAATAGACTGAGGAGAGAAGGAGGAGACGAAGGAAGGAAAGAAATATAATGATGAGAGACGAAGGGGAAGAAGGGAGGAAGGGAGGGAATAGAACATGGAATGACGAAGGGGAAGAACAAGGAAAGAAGGAATTAGTATGAGGAAAGAGGAAAGAACAAGGCGAAGACGGAAGGAAGGAAATAGAATGAGGAGAGAAGGAAGACGGAAATAGGAATAATAAGGCCAACCTGAAGAGAAGAGGTACTGTAGAAAGTCAAAGAATGAGAAGAAGGAGGGAAAAAGAAGGGAAATACGAATAATGAAGGTAACCTGCGGAGAGGAGAAAATGTCGAAAACCAAAGAAAATGTCCTGTTGATTGGCAGAATATCTAAGCAGAAGGAAAGCGAAGAAAACAACGAAGACAGAATGAGATTGAAGATAACACAATGAAAAACGAAAGGTGGAAGAAGAAGTACGCGATTATGAGGTCCGAAAAGGGGAAGCAAAGTAAGTTGGCAACACTTTCATTAATAGACAAGAGATGTTTGTGTCAGGAATATTGAAAAGGGTTTTTAGGGAAGTCGCTTCATTTAAGGAGTCAATGACCCGTCAAGGGGAAAGAAAAAGCGGTGATAATGCAGTAAGTAGGAAAATTGGATAACTGAATGGGTGACATGATGTAATTGCAAACTGGGCGCAAAACGAATAAATAGTGGGGAATACAGGTAAGAGAGAAAGAGAGAGAGAGAGAATTAGTGGGGAAAAGGTGAAATAGGGAACGACAAAATTAGAGAGAGAGAGAGTGAGAGAGAGAACTGGTGAAAAAGAAAGAGAGAGAGAGAGAGAGAGAGAGAGAGAGAGAGAGAGAGAGAGAGAATGAATAAGTGGGAACTGGTGAAAAGAAAGAGAGAAAGAGAGAGAGAATAAGTGAGAAAAGGAGAGAGAGAGAGAGAGAGAGAGAGAGAGAGAGAGAGAAGAATGAATAAGAGAAAAGAGAGAGAGAGAGAGAGAGAGAGCGAGACTGGTTGGAAAAGAATGAAAGGCGAGAGAGAGAGAGAGAGAGAGAGAGAAGAGGAGAGCGAAGAGAGAGGAGGAAGAAAGGGGGGAAATGGAAAATAAAAGTCTGAAAAACTGGGTAAAAAGAAAAAGAAGAGAAGGAGAGGAAATAAAAAGTGGAGAAAGGAAGAGAGGGGGAAAAGGAGAGGAGAGAGAGAGGAGAGAGGAGAGAGAGAGGAGATAGAATGATCGAGAAATCGGAAAAGGAAAGAAAAGAAGAGAGAGAAAAGTGGGAAAAGGAGAGAGAGGAGGAGAGAGAAGAGAGAGAGAGAGAGAGAGAGAGAGAGAGAGGGGGAAAGGAATGTCAAAGGTGAAAGAGAGAGAGGGAATGAATGAAAGTGGGAAAAGGAGAGAGAGAGAGAGAGAGAGAGAGAGAGAGAGAGAGAGAGGAGAAAACAAAAATGGATAAAAGCATGAAGAAAGTTGACGAATACCCCATGAGAGAATTGCAGTCGAAGAGAGGGTTACACGAGAAACTTGATGGGAAAAAAAAAAAAAAAAAAAAAAAAAAAAAAAAAAAAAAAAAAAAAAAAACGAGTGAAAGAGATGAGAGAAAATGCCATAAAAGAGAAGGGATAACTGGTCTAAAGGAGATTGGGAAGATTGCTGCAAAAAAGAAAATCTATCATTATTTAAGTTGGTTTTTGGAATACAATTATGAATTGGTATCGAAAAAACATTTTGTTTATAGGGTGACACAAAAGTGGGCGTTTCCCAGTGCTTAGCTTTGCCCCTAAAATCCATAGTCCATCCATCCAAAAGTAGGTGGACAGTAGATCATAACATTTATTTTGAGATGACATAAACAGTTACATTAAATTAACTGTCATTATTGGTTATCTGGGAAGAATAAATGTAAAATTTTAAATAAATTTAGTCATAAAATTGAATATAACATACACACAATCGTTTGAGTATAACACTAACACAAACCTTATTGTTCACCCTAGTATGAGAACATTCTTAGCATATTAGCTTATTAATATTAATCATGGTTCAGGCGAAGATTTTTTTCTTGCCGCTGAAAGTGTTTATCGATATATTGACCAGCAGCACTGAGCAAATTCTATACTTGTGGTATGCATATGGATTAATGTTCGAGAGAGTGAAATGTCATGAGTAGAAATAACATGATATTAGGTCTATATATATGTATATATATATATATATATATATATATATTAATATATATAATATATATATATATATATATATGATAAAAGAAGCCCATAAAAACGCCAAAATATAGCAAGTAAATAATATTATTTCAGAGATTGCTCTTTCTCTACCTGAAGAGAGAGACAGCAGTCCCTGACATATAGTACTTATCTTTATATTTTCGCGTTTTTATGGGCTCCTTTTATTAGATGGAATTCTGATGTAACAACACTTTTATCAGTCTCATATATATATATATATATATATATATATATATATATATATATATATATATATATATATATATATATAAGGAGCCCATATATATATATATATATATATATATATATATACATATATATATATATAAGGAGCCCATATATTATATATATATATATATAATATATATATATATATATATATATATATATATATATATATATATATATAAGTACTTTCGTGTACTTAATATACATACTTCTTTAGGGTATTGTATCTTAAAGAAGTCTATATATTGAATAAACAAAATTGCTGTTCATGCCGTTTTGATTATATATATATATATATATATATATATAATATATATATATATATATATATATATATATATTATATATATATATATATATATATATATATATATATATATAGATATAGATATATATATCTATATTATATATATATATTATATATATATGTATATACATACATTATATATATATATATATATATATATTATATATATATATATATATATATGTATACATACATACATATATATCATATATATATATATATATATATATATATATATATAGTATATATATATATACATATATACTATATATATATATATATATATATATAGTATATATATACGTATATTACCGTGTCTACTTACACTCGACATTGTTTTACTCTTATAAGAAACCACTATAGCAGCGCCATAAATATCGACTTCACTTTACCTTTGGAATGGAGTCCACCTCCAAAGGGAATTACTTTACGTAAGTCCTCCAGAGTAACACGAGTCCTTTAGAGTTCGATTATAGACAAACATGACATTTATAGGAGAAATACCCCGGGATGGGCGGGGGTGGTGGCGGGGGAGCGGGGTCAGTGCCATCAGTGCACCTCTCGCGGTGGGCTGTGGGCATTACTTGAGGTTATTTTGCAGCGTCTCTTCCTTAAGCCCTAGGTATTACCATTTTCATTTGCTTTACTGTACCTCTGGTCCTATTCTCTATCTTCCATCGTATTCTCCTCAACCATCTCTTAACAGTTTCAGAGTGCACCTTTCAAACCTTTCAACTCGCAATTTCCCTTTCAGCGCTGAATGACCTCATAGGTCGCAGAGGTTGGCACTTGGCTTAATTTTATATCCCAGTCCATTCTTCATCGTCCAAACGAGGCAGACTAAACCTGTCATGTTTACAGATATGAACAACAAAATCTGGGTTTAATCGATGTAATGAGTTTGATATAAAGTCCGAAAATATTCTTGTGAATTACCACTAAAATGTAACGACTGCAGATTGCTTGTTGATTTTGCATGGTCTCTCTTCCTTGATTTTTAACTCTATTTATATTTTTATATGTAATTTATTAATTTTTTTTTTCTAATAACTGAATGGTCTCCTCTCTCTGTATTTCCTGTTGCCTTCTGCAACGTATCAAATGAACGCCATATTTTTGGGAGGTTTGGCTCATAATTTTATATATTTGTTTATTAATCTATCTTTTTGTTCTGATAACTAACTGGTCTCTTCTCTCAGTATTTCTTATTCCTTCTGCAACTTGTTTCAAAAGAACTACATTTTTTTTAGAAGTTTGTTTCTTAGTTTTATTTAGGTTTTTATTTATTCATTCAATTATTTTTTTTAAATTTTCTAATAACTGGTCTCTTTTTTTCTGCATTTCCGATGACCTCCTGTAACTTCTTTCTAATTAACACCGTAATATTCTTTGGAAGCTTGAATTTCACCCCAGTAGTCCCTTTAGTGGCCTTGTCCCATATGAAATGGTGTTATATCTTCTGAATTAATAATGATAATAATGGTGAAGAATTCCACAGTGGTGTGAGTGTAAATATAAATCAGAAATATATATAGTGAAAATAAATATAAAGATATATACGTATATACACAAACACCACCGTGTTTTATTCACTATTTTAGTGGCTCATGCTTTATGAGGTTTTTGTGAATAATAATAATAATAATAATAATATAATAATAATAATAATATAATAATAATAATAATAATAATAATAATTTTATTATACAACTCGTGAAGAGCGTGAGAGGCTTGTTCTTTACGAATAAGGCTTTTATCTTCTGAATAATAATAATATTGATATCAATAATAATAATAATATTTTTGTTGAACAAAATGGCTGCAATTTTAATAATCTGTCTGCAGACTGAAAGATTGCAAAAAAATAAATAAAGTGAAATAAAATAAAATAAACGTCACAGAAAAGAAAGAAGAAATGTCAGTGAGAAAATGCACGTAGGTATATCTACGGACATACAACCCATGTTTCAGTAACCTGCCGTGGCAGTAGGACAGAATTTCAGCTCTACTATATATCCATCGAAATACAAAATTTGGTCAATTATTGACAAATATTGACGTGCAAAAAAAAACAGAGTATAAGAATGAGAAAACTCTGTTAAGCAAATTAATTCTCATAATGCAGCCGATGTATTCAATAAAACTTGCCACAAAGAGGGTCTTCTTCCTTCTATTAAAAATAATAATGATAATTGTTAAAAAAAATCCACAATTGTATATTAATTCGATCCTAATCAGTATAGACGTCTGCAGTGAACGGTGTTCGAAAGTCACTGTTTTTTTTACATAGAAATATATTTTGATATATAATTGTGGATTTTTTTACCAATTTGTTCTTAATAATAATAATAATAATAATAATAATAATAATAATATAATTATTATTATTATTATTCTTATTATTAGTTATTATTATTATTATTATTATTATTATTATTATTATTATTATTATTATGAAGAACGTGAGAGGAATTTAAAAATGTGTCGTAAGCGAAGTGCATTTTATTTATCGTATGACCTTGAAGCCTCCATGGTATGACGACAAAAATAGCTGACCCGTGTTTACAAAAGTGCTCGCCTAAATCAACATCAGATTGATTTTTTAATAATAGATAGCGAGGCCATTTAACGATCTGTCGGCAAAAAATGGCGGTAGGGTCTTTGTTAAGCTGGTATTTGACCGGTCATGTAGCTACTCGTGACACGACAAATTTTTTATGATTTAATATATCGATGTATCCTCTCTCTCTCCTCTCTCTCTCTCTCTCTCTCTCTCTCTCTCTCTCTCTTCATATATTATTTATATATGTGTGTGTATGTATGTATGTGAATATGTGTATATATATATTTATATATTTGTATCTAAGTAAACAAATATATGTGTTATTATATTATATATATATATATATATATATATATATATATATATATACATATATATATATAATATATATATATATATATATATATATATATAATACTTAACGTCTTGAAAAAGGTCGTTTAATTAAATCTTTTGTTTATTGTATTAGCCATTTTGACAACCCCTTAAGGATATCAGACCCTTAGTACCCCTCACATGGTGCACTGTAGGCATTATTAAAAGGTGCCTTGACATTGATAGTTGGATTGCCAACGCCAGTTCTAATAAACAACACTGTCGGCACTTCTTAAGAGTCTTTGGAGTGTCCCATCCTTAGGCTCATTGCTGTAACCGCTTTCATTCCTTTTACTGTACCTCTTTTCATATTCTTTCTTCCATCTGACTTTCCACCCTCTCTCACAATTGATTCATCGTGCAACTGTGAATTTTTCCTCCTGCAACGCCTTTCAAACATTTTTACTGTCAATTTCCGTTTCAGCGCCTAACGACCTCATAGATCCCAGCGCTTGGCCTTCGGCCTAGCCTGCATATGCTGTTCTTTTCTTAGAAGGTAGAAATACTAACAATAGTCAGGATCTAAGCATAATAGTTACTCTCTATTCAAATCAAATTTATTATGGTGGGGAATAGTCAGAATAGTGTGTAATAGAACTTGACTTTTTTCAAAGTAGGCGATGTTGCATAATTTGTCAGAATTAGTACAATAAATGTCATTAGTACCTCTGATGAGGGTAAGAGTTCGAAGAGAGAGAGAGAGAGAGAGAGAGAGAGAGAGAGAGAGAGAGACACTCATATGAAATGTGGATGATTATATTATATATATATATATATATATATATAGTATATATATATATAGTGTAAAGCTGGGGGAAGTAATGGAAGGAGTTGGAAAGCTTTACGACTACATGAGATATCGCATGTATTAGCGATAGTTCGTCAATATATATATATATATATATATATATATATATATATATATATATATATATATATATATATACATATATGAGAGAGAGAGAGAAGAGAGAGATCGCACGTGCTATTACGAATTTGTAAGTATATGCAAAGGTTGCATATACAACTTGATACAACTTGACAGTAAAGTGGAATGAAAAACAAAATTGATGATGAAAAAGAAAAGAATGAAAATTAGAGCAAACGTGATGAAACTTATGACAGATGAAGCCGAATGATTGAATATGGCGTTAGATGAGTGAACTAATATTGTATTGAGCTGCTCCTCAGCGCCGCCATCAAACATATGAGCTTGAATGTTACTAATTAAAGGTCGGGGAGTTAATTGATTCATTATTGGAATTTTTTTTCTGGCGTCACAACTTTAAAGGTAAGCGTTCCCTTTAAGCCGGTGATACGGCACGGATCAGATATATACTATATAGGTTGTCTGACGGACAGTTCCTGATGTGATTCTGACGAATGTGACATTCGTAGCTGGCCGGAAGTGTTCATTTAATCATTTCACATTCTCTCTCTCTCTCTCTTCTCTCTCTCTCTCTCTCTCTCTCTCTCTCTCGCTCGTGTCTAGTAACTTTTGTGAGAATGGCTGGAGGTGAAGGAAAGAAGGAATTACATAGGATTATTATTATTATATATAATATTATTACGAGCTTGTTGGCGCGCGCTACGCAAGCTGGAACCCGGCGCTGTTGTCTCCCCTACCCTCCCGATCCCCTACCTACCAAACCCCCACCCTGTGTGGTACAGACAGGGTTGCAGGAGGAGGGTGGATGACTCCCTACTCCCCTACCCTCCCGTTCCCCTACCTACCTGGCCCCACCCGGGGCGGGCAAACAGATTTGCCGGTGGGGGCGGTTGACTGTGGGATGTTTCCCCTACTGTCATTGGAGGTCGAAGGACGAGAAGATAAGATTTTCTAGAATTTCATTATTATAGATTATTATTTTCGGAGGACAACATGATAGGATTTTCTCTGATTTTATTATTATCGATTATTATTATTATCCAGATGATGGACCATATTCATTTGGAACAAGCTCACCACAGGGGCCACTGACTTGAAACTCAAAGCTTCCAAAGAAAATGGTTCTCATTAGAGAGTAAGAGAAGGTAAAGGGGAAATACGGAAAGACAACGTCTCACTTATTAAAAAGAAAGAATGAAAGAATGGTTAGATAAGAATGTACCGTATGGCTTAAAATGACCAATTACGAATGTGAAATATAATAATCAAGCTGTATGAAGGTAACTTTAAGTGACGAACATAATTTATTACCACAAATAAACTTTGTCAACAAAATATATTACAGCAAGTGAGCTATTTAACGTTTAATTCAGTGTATAAATGTTAGCATTTTACTCTTGTAGACCTCTGTTATCAGGAGATATTCAAGCATATGGCAAACGAAAATGCAGACTAAATAATGCACTTTAAAAGAAAAAAAGCAGAAACGAAGGACGAAGCAGAAAAAATTGAGTGAGGGAAACTGATGGAGAGAGAGAGAGAGAGAGAGAGAGAGAGAGAGAGAGAGAGAGTGTCGCTCTAATAGAGGACAAGAAATCGCACCCCACGAAATTCCAGGAATGGTCAGGAATCACACAAGAGTGGAAACAAAAGTCAAGAAGAAGAAGAAGAAAAAGAGGAGGAGGAGGAGGAGGAGGAACAAGTAAAAAATCAAACCGAAGAAATTGTTGGGTGATAACCTGCGAAGAAATTGGGGAGTTGTTTTGAGCTGATGTCGTAATAGGACGGAGGATCGAAGACCCAACGCAGTTGTTGGGATATTCGCGTTGTCCTGAGGGGGATTGGGGCATTTATCTCGAAGGGAGGGCTGCTGGGGAATCAGAATAAGGGAGGTGGGAGTGTGAGTGAAGAACAGAGCGAAAAAGGAAAAGAAAAGAGAGCAAAAGTGGAAATAAAAGAGGGAGGTAAAAAGAAATCGCGTGCACGACAGATTGATATAATGATGTGAGTGTAGTAATGTTTTGTTTGTAGACGTCTCAAAGACAGACAGACAAAGATTTTAAAAAAATGTTTTGTGCTAAGGATGGATACGACACGAGTGTAGTAATTATTTGATTATGTCCGGTTCAAAGAAAGCCAAGTTTTTTTTTTTTTTTTTTTTTTTTTTTTTTTCAAAAAATAGTCAGAAATCGACTGGTATTCAATTATACCTATGTTTGCTTCGTCTTTTTCGTCCAACAGAGGTTGACAATTTGCTACTTGTCAACTTTGAATCAATCATTGAATATATTAACAAAGTATATACCTATATGTGTGTGTATGTATGCGTCCAAATATACATACATATGCACATATACCATATATTTATGTGTGTGTGTATGTATACTGTCAATTTCCGTTTCATCCCAGCGCTTGGCCTGTGGCCTATATTCTATATTCTAATATACACCGTTAATTTCTTTATGACCCACTATGGAAAGAAAAATAGACAATAAAAGTTGAGAATAAATAACCATCATTCAGGATCGACTATCGTGCTTCCAACCGCTACATGTCACAGAGAAATGAAGACAAATCTATATATGTTGACTTTCAGGTGCCATGAACATTATCTCTTATCATCCATGACGTTTTTGTGAGCGTTCATGATCATATCTTATGCGATACATGACTGGCTCGGATACGTGTACTGATAGCTTATCGCAAATGACAAAGTCTTAGTGGAAAGCGATTGATTATATCGTGAAGTTTTATAGCTTTCCCCCGATTAGTCTTGTATTTGTGGAAATGTTGTTTTCTAGTTTTATTTGTCTCTCTCTCTCTCTCTCCTCTCTCTCTCTCTCTCTCTCTCTCTCTCTCTCTCTCTCTCTCTCCAGGGATATATTATTCTGCAGAAAATTGTCGAATAGTAATGGCCTTATGACTTATTTCACATGACATTTTACACTGGGATGATAATAATAATAATAATAATAATAATAATAATAATAATAATAATAATAATAATAATAATAATAATAATAATAATAATAATAATAATAAATTCAAAGAAAACTCATAATCACATAAGTCAATAAAATGGAAAAGTAAATCCCCAGTAGTATGCCTGTTTGGTTTTGTTATTTAAAATATACAAAGCAGAAAGCTTTCAATGACCTGCGCGGTCCTCCTTGTCAGTCTGACCATAATTACAAAAAGTGGCTGCATATCAGCTTTTGTTTTTGTTTTATGTTTACAAATAGGTTGCTGTTTGGAGATGAGTAGTTGGCTCTTCAGTATGAATACAAAAAAGAATAAAAAATGTGTCTAACCTTACCATTTAATCCTAATTTACGAAATCATAGAAAAAGTTAATGAAAAATGTGAAGAAAAGGTCGACCTGGTCTTTAACTAAAAGAATACATTCAAAAACTGTCTAATATAAGATAATAACTCCAACCAAAACATTAACAAAGATATTGGTGTCTATGAAATACCTTGTTTGGTTTGCGACGACAAGAAATATTACGGAGAAGTGGGAGGAGAATTCCAGTCAGAATCAGAGAACACAAAAGAGCCTATAATTTGCATGCTGAGAAAAATGGACTATTCTCACATAGCTTGAATGACGATCACCGCATAAATTGGAAGGAGTCAAAAGTCATTTTCAAGAGTAAAGATACAGGTATTAGAAGGTTGGTTGAAGGAGCAATTATTAACATAGGTGTCTCTATGGAAGGCAATAAAGACTTCACGCAGGAATATTTTATTTTAATTTAAATAATTTGTTGTTATTTTATAAGTGATTTTAATAGGGAAAGCTTCCGTAATAATAACACCAATAATGTAACCACCTCTGATACTGCCGCTGCCTCATCTTCTTTCGTTCAGGTAACGGGGACACACCCAGTGCCCCTTGTTGCTGCAGGCGCCCAGGCTGCTATGGACAATAGACCAAGCGATTCAAGAGCCCAACCGCCTCTTAGAAGATCTAGGCGATTAGCTGGGTTGCCGTTAGAGAATGAGGGGAGAACATGAAGAGCCAACTACCCATCTTCAAACAATAACTTATTTGTAAACATAAATAAAAAACAAAAGTTTTTATGTAGCCACTTTTTGTAACTATAGTCAGATTGACAGGAGGAGCGTTCAGGTCATCGAAAGCTTTCTGCTTTGTTGATTTTAAATGATAAAATCAAACAGGCATACTACTATGGATATGCTTTTCAAACAACAACAACAACAACAACAACAACAACAACAATAATAATAATAATAATAATAATAATAATAATAATAATAATAATAATAATAATAGATTGAAGGTAACTCACGGAGAGTAAGAAGAAATACAGCTCGCACTTGCATCAGGGGCGAAAGAATAATAAAAATGGGTAAAAAAAGACATACAAGGAATGATATTTACAGCGTTATAAAGATATCGCAGGACCGTCTCGGGTGTAATAAAAGGAGGCAATAAATAGAAAGCCTTCTCTAATCGACCGGACGTTATTAGTGAGTAAATTCAAAATGAAACGTGCAATTAGTTTTGCTCATTTTTCGGGCGAGAAGGCCAGCGGTGAGATATATATATACACCGGGTCGTAAAATGGTGGTAATTAGAAAGGAGGTCTCCGTTACGAAATATAGAACATAAGACCGAAGCAACTGATGCCTTTGTAATATTAGATCGTAATATAGATTTCAGGTATATGTTAGGAAGTTACTGACCGTTTTTATCCAATTTTACGGTTTGCCTAATTCTTTTATTATTTTTTTTCTTTGCTCTATCAGTCATCATAGTCGACTTGGTGGTTTTTTTATAGTGTGGGTTCCAGGTTGCATCCTGCCTCCTTAGGAGTCCATCACTTTTCTCACTATGTGCGCTGTTTCCAGGAGCACACACTTCTGCATGAGCATTGGACCTACTTCGGCATCTAGTTTTTCCCAGGTACCTTACAGGGATCTTGGGATCGTGCCTAGTGTCCCTATGATTATGGGTACAATTTCCACTGGCATATCCCATATCCTTGTTATTTCTATTTTAAGGTCTTGATACTTAATTTTTTATCTTCCTCATCTACTACTATTATTATTCAGAAGATTGAACCCTATTTATACGGAACAAGCCTACCACAGGGGCCACTGACTTGAAATTCAAGCTTCCAAAGAAAATGGCGCTCATTAGTAATAGAGGGTCATGGGAGATACAGAAATAGAGATCACTAATTAAAAAGAAAAAATCACTTGAGAGTTAATAAATAGATAAAAATGTATTAAAATGCCAGGAGAATAGCATTAAGGTAGTAATGCATTGCATCTTCCCTTGAACTTCTGAAGAAGTTCCAGTTGCACGAACTTCTGAAGTTCCAGTTGCACGAACTTCTGAAGTTCCAGTTGCATGAACTTCTGAAGTTCCAGTTGCACGAACTTCTGAAGTTCCAGTTGCACTAACTTCTGAAGTTCCAGTTGCACGAACTTCTGAAGTTCCAGTTGCACGAACTTCTGAAGTTCCGGTTGCACTAACTTCTGAAGTTCCAGTTGCACGAACTTCCTCAGTAGGGAAGCTGTTCTACAGTCCAACAGTGTGAGGAATAAAGGACCTCTGGAACTGAGAAGTTCGACAGGGAGGCACAATTGCTGCATACTGGTGCTTCTGCTGTTCAGCGAATCGGGCTCACTATATTTTTGAGCCGGTGCTACTGACTCTGTACTGGTAAGGCTGGTTTTAAGTTTCAAGATGTTCTTTGGGCCTGAGCGACTGGAAAACGCCTCAGCGGCGTGGTTGGTATGGTAATAGCGTCCCACCTCGGTGGTCGCGGGTTCGATTCTCGGCCATTCCATTGAGGAGTGAGAGATGTGTATTTCTGGTGATAGAAGTTCACTCTCGACGTGGTTCGGAAGTCACGTAAAGCCATTGGTTCCGTTGCTGAATAACCACGGGTTCCATGCAGCGTAAAAACACCATACAAACTGAGAGACTGGAACCAATATCCTTAGGATCTTTGCAGAGTCTCTTCCCAAGGCCCCTAGCTGCAATCCCTTTCATTCTTTTTACTTTACCTCCATTCACATTCTTGATTACTTTTTACTTTCCTTAACCCCCTCCTAACAGTCGTTTCATAATGCAACTGCGAGGTTTTCCTCCTGTTGCACCTTTGAAACCTTTTACTCTCAGTTTCCCCTTCATTTCCTGCAATGACCTCACAGGTCCCAGCACTTTGGCTATGTCTAAATTGTGTATGCCGTTCCATTCGAACTGGTATCCTCTAGTATAAGAGCCTGCCAGCCTGCTGACCTAGGTAGACTCGAACCAGCAATTCTTGAAAGGTAATAAACATGTCTGCTTACTAAGGAGATCTTAATCAGCGTCATTGTGGGAGTCTAGTCGTCTGTCATTTCTTGAATGCAACCACCTTCTTCTGGAATGGGAATCCACTTGTCTAACCAGCTTCAGAGACTTAGTCCAGCATCATTTGACATGGGAATCCACCTGTTTGCCAATTATGAGTCTTGACTTCCACTCTGCCAACCTCAGACAAACAAAGCGATGCCTTCCAGTATCTTCTTCTTTCCCACCGTTATCCCTACATTAAGGGGTCGGTTGCTGATGTGCCTTCTCCACTGCCCTCTATTAAAGGCATCATTAGGCATGGTTTACTGTTTGGCCAAGGGGGTTTTTGCGACCGCATGCCCTTGCTGTCATCAACCATAGTTATTGGCAGTGGGCATAGCCTTTTACTAAAAAGTACGACTGTAAGCCAGCAGTTTCCACAGTTATTGGCGGCGAGCCTAGCCTTTTACTAAAAAGTACGAGTGCAAGGCAGCAATTTCCAGTTATTGGCGGCGGGCCTAGTCTTTTAGTAAAAAGTAAGACTGCAGGACTTACTGTGGTAGTATTCTTACACCCCTACTACAGGATCACGATGCCTTCTAATATGGGAGGCTTCAAGTCTTCATGAGAGATTGAACGGAATGGGAATACACTAGTTGAAGAAAGACATCGGGAATAGAGGTAAAGTAAAAGGCTAAAATAGTTGGGTGCAGTTAGGGGTCGAATTGACGTTGCTAACACCCTTGAGTAATACCTGTAGTTTCTCTATGGGGACATTTTACGAATATCAGAAACAAATAAGATGATTTTGACCCAAATGATTTCCAAGTTAATGATCGGGAATTCATCTTCACTGAAGGGAAAAATGGCTGTTTCTTGAAAGACTTGTCTCCTAACAGAAGAAGAAGAAGAAGAAGAGTAGGAGGAGGAGGAGGAGGAGGAGGAGGAGGAGGAGGAGGAGGAGGAGGAGGAGGAGGAGGAGGAGGAGGTGTTTACCCATAAATTCCTCCATTGATGGCATGGCAGTACCTGTCGCTCCTTTCATGCCAGGCTCTCTCTCTCTCTCTCTCTCTCTCTCTCTCTCTCTCTCTCTCTCTCTCTGAATCGATAAGTTGCAGAACAGAGGAAGTTTAGCCATAAAAAGAAAGTCCGGCGATGAATCAGAAATAAACTCCATTTTTCGTTTACGTAAAAGCGACGGTTAATTCACCTTAAAGTGGGTTGAAAAATAATGCTCTCTCTCTCTCTCTCTCTCTCTCTCTCTCTCTCTCTCTCGTTTCTTTGTAGACATTCAGTGCCTCCTTCTCTCTCCTCCTTCTCTCCTCTCCATCCCTCTCGCTCTCTCTTCCCTCTCTCTTCTCCTTTCTTTTGTTTGAAACCAATTTAGTTTCCTGGCCTGCTCTCTCTCTCTCTCCTCTCTTCTCATCTCTCTCTGGTTCATTGTAAATGTTCATTTCATCCTCCTCCTCCTCCTCCTCCTCCTCCTCCTCGTCGTCGTCGTCGTCGTCGAAAAGCGATGATACCCGGAGGTCATAATTATGCTTCGTCAAGCGCGTAATCGTGTGTTTTAGAAGTTTTATTTTTTTTCCTCTCGAAGGACGGTAATTCTGAAAGTCCTTAAAATAGCATTATTTACTTTCAAGTAGTTCCTTTGTGCGTGGGTGTACGTGTCCGCGTATACATTTATGTGCGTGTGTGTAGTGTAGCTTTTGCTGCCTGCAATCTTTTATTTTATTTTTTTATCTCGTTTAGGTGGACGGGTATGTTCATGTATATATATAGTATATTAATATATATATATATATATATTATATTTTATATATATATATATGATATTTTATTATATATGTATGTATATTATATAATATATATTATAATATATATATATATATTATAATATATGTACATATCTATATATATGTATGTATATAATATATATATCTTATTATATGATATATATATATAATATATACATACATACATACATCTATATTAGATACATATAAATATATATATATAGTATTAAATATATAGATATATAATATACATATATACTATAATATATATATATATATATATATGATATATCCTATAGAGAGAGAGAGAGAGAGAGAGAGAGAGAGAGAGAGAGAGAGAGAGAGAGAGAAAGAAGTATTCATTACTGTTCTTTCTGCCAACCCGGAATAACGAGTCAGTCTGCATGTATCAGGAACATCCTAGGATAACTTATGATGAGTTTATAGGAATCTTCGTGAGTCTCCGGAACCACAGAATGTATTTGTGACCAAAAAACATTGACTCCTTTTGCCAGTAATCACTTTGGCTTCTCAAAAACGAATTAGTTCTTTTCTTATTCACAACGCCTGTTTTTTTAATTATATCTGCATCCGTATACAGAATTTTGTTGATAACCTAATGCACTATTTGGACGTTGCAACCATATATTTCGAGCGCTACCGTCTGTGCCCTTCCTCACTGGTAAAATATGGAAGGATGATGTGTTTACAAAGTATATGTACAAAGCATATGTAGGTGTGTTTTGTATATATATATATACCCTTGTAACACATCATCCGTCCGTATTTTACCAGGAAACAGGAGCACCGAAGGAAGTACTTGAAATATATGGTTGCAACGATTAAACAGTGTTTTATGGGTCTATCTTCATAGTATACTGTTGTCATTACAGTAAAAGACATTCATATATGTATAATATATATATATAATAATATATATATATATATATATATATATATATATATGTGTGTGTGTGTGTGTGTGTGTGTGTGTGTGTGTGTTTTTGTGTGAGAAGCAAAGGTCATTTTTAGAATTCTTTCACAGAACAAAATCTCTTCTGGAATTTCACAGAGAGTTTGTGAAATATAATTCCCTGAGGAGAGGGTATGAAAAATATTTTTTAAGATAAAAATAAAGATGTATTAAAAATTCTAAAATGCTGTGAAAACGAGCAGGAACCGAAGACGAACGGATAATAATCAGCAAAAACTTGAAAGAAAAATGTGATAAAGAAAGATCAACGCGTAGATAAGGAAATGGTAAAAAGTGGTTACAAACGGTAGAGAGGGAGATAGATATCTGTGAAAAGGTCCTGGAAATTTGTACAAATTTCTCTCTCTCTCTCTCTCTCTCTCTCTCTCTCTCTCTCTCTCTCTCTCTCAGTAAATAGAGATAGAAATTAGAGATAAGGAGAATGAGAAAAATGAAGAGAAGGGGAAAAAGTGGGGTCGAAGATAGAGAGAGAAATAATTTTCAGCCGAATAAAAGTTTTATAATTGTCCAATTTTTTAAATTAAATTTTACTATGAAACTGTTCTGAATGGATAGAGTATTACAAGATAAGTAAGAAGGACGATGAAGAGAGAGAGAGAGAGAGAGAGAGAGAGAGAGAGAGAGAGAGGAAAGTAATCAATTGTATAAAAAGGCATCTCTAATTGTAAAACATACCCTCGTATTTCATTGATAGCTGTGTTCATTAACATCATTTTGAAACGTTGCTTCTAATAAACATAATTTATCAGACTTCACATCTCTATAAATCTTCCATTATAGTGATATTCTATTATATTTATATTGATGTATATTCTTTCTCCATTAAAGAGTCACGCATTTCTGTTTGGGATTTTATGCAGGGATGTATATTTTTAAAATAAACAGCAAAATTACTGTTGTTTTCCTGCTGAACATATAAAACAACAACTGTTCTTCACGTTCATGTGTGAACATAGTTTTTTTTATTTTGTGAATAAATCTTTTT
Source organism: Macrobrachium nipponense (assembly GCF_015104395.2). Lineage (NCBI taxonomy): Eukaryota > Metazoa > Arthropoda > Malacostraca > Decapoda > Palaemonidae > Macrobrachium > Macrobrachium nipponense. Next base: position 51,998,560 of record NC_061104.1, on the reverse strand, counting down.
ATTCGGTGACTAATTCAATTTTTCACTCATGAACATAGTTTTTATTCAATGACTGAATCTGTTTTTCACTCATGAAAACAGTTTTTATTCAGTGAATGAATCTGTTTTTCACTCATGAAGACAATTATTATTTGTGAATGAATCTATTTTTCACTCATGAACATAGATTTTATTCAGTATATTTTTCACTCATGAATGTTGTTTTTATTTAGAGAAGCAATCTATTTTTCACTCATGAACATTGATTTTATTCACTGAATGAATCCATTTTTCACTCATGAATATAGATTTTTCTTAGTGAATAAATCTATTATTCACTCATAAACACATTTTATTGAGTGAATGAATCTGTTACTCACTGTGAACATAGATTTTATTCAGTGAATGATTCATTCACTCATGAACATAGATTTTATTCAGTGAATGATTCATTTATTCAATCAAAACCTCTTATTATTGTTTTTGTTAACGTGCAGGAAAATATTAAATTTATCTAGAAACATTAGCTCCGTGTTCATCAGATTAAGAAGTGCCCCCTACCCCCTTTGTTTTCAGTTCCAGATCGCAAGATGTTTCATACCTTTTATTATTATTATTATTATTTTTTTTTTTGCTTTATCACAGTCTTCTGATTCGACTGGGTGGTATTTATAGTGGGGGGTTCCGGATTGCATCCTGCCTCCTGAGGAGTCCATCACTTTTCTTACTATGTGCGCCTATTATTATTATTATTATTATTATTATTATTATTATTATTATTATTATTATGTTCAGAAGATGAACCCTATTCTTATGGAAAAGGCCACCAAATGGGCCATTTTCTTGAATTTATTATTATTACTATTATGATTATATTATATTATTATTATTACTATTATTATTATTTAGAAGTGAACCCTTATCATATGGAACAAGCCCACCACAGGGGCCACTGACTTGAAATTCAAGCTTCCAAAGAATATTATGTTTATCAGTATGAGAAGGTAAAAGGAAATACATAAAGAAATCTTGCTAAAGAAATAGTTTAATAAATAGATAAAGATGTATTAAAATACAAGGAGAATAGTATTAGGGTAATAATGTATAGCAACTTCGCTCGAACTTCTGAAGAAGTTCCAATTGCACGACATCCCCAGTTCCACAGTCGAGCCTAACCTGTTGAATGCCCAAAACATCTTTGCCATCAGTTCAAGGAATGAGTTATAATGAGTAACTCGAGCGTCGCCCAATTATTTTCGAAATACGACATTGTTATTTTCGTCGGGAATGATGATATTCCAGGAGCCAATTATTCCTAATTTTACGGAATGGGAACCGGGGATTTTCGTGAGGGCGATCGTGCCAATTAAGAGTTTGATGTTAATGATGATAAGTCCAGCTTGTTTAGCAGTGTTGTTGTTTTTTTATGATTTTAAAGAGCTCCTGTTATGTACTAATTAGTGAAGGAATTTACCGTTAAGTCTCAAAGGTAAATTGAAGATTTGGTGTTGTATGTATTGTCTCTCTCCTGTATTTTCTGGACTCAGGACACCAGTATGCATCCTCATTTAAAATGACTCTCTCTCTCTCTCTCTCTCTCTCTCTCTCTCTCTCTCTCTCTCTCTCAACACACCAATATTTACCCACCGCTGTTAACCACACCTCTTCTCCTCGTCGGAAAATAAGGCTTATTGACTCAGGAAATTCAATAGTGTTATCCCAATGCGAAAAGTCCTACAGGATTCCCCCAATAGGTCCTATAGGACTCCCGAAAAGTCCTACAGGACTGCCAAAAAGTCCTATAGGATTCCAGAAAAGTCCTACAGGACCGCCAAAAATTCCTATAGGATTCCAGAAAAGTCCAACAGTCTTCCCAAAAAGTCCTACAGGATTCCATAAAAGTCCTACAAAAATGCCAAAAAGTCTTACAGGATGCCAGAAAAGTCCTACCAAAGGACCTGGAAAAAGTTCCAGGACCAGGAAAACCAACCAAAAAGTTCCCATACAGGTTCCATGACTGCACAAAAAGTCAATACAGGACCTCCAGTCCATACAGGACTCTCACAAAAAGTCCTATTGAGTTCCATAAAAGTCCTACATTACTGCCAAAAAGTCTTACAGGATTCCAGAAAAGTCCTACAGGAATCCCAAAAAGTCCTATAGGATTCCAGAAAAGCCCTACAGAAATGCCAATAAGTCTTACAGAACTGCCAAAAAGTCCTATAGGATTCCAGAAAAGTCCTACAGGACTCCCGAAAAGTGCTACAAGCCTCTCATAAAGTCATACAGGACTCCCAAGAAGTTGTATAGGATTCCAGAAAGTCCTACAGGACTGCCAAAAAGTCCTATAGGATTCCAGAAAAGCCCTACAGAAATGCCAAAAAGTCTTACAGAACTGCCAAAAAGTCCTATAGGATTCCAGAAAAGTCCTACAGGAGTCCCGAAAAGTGCTACGAGCCTCTCATAAAGTCATACAGGACTCCCAAGAAGTTCTATAGGATTTCAGAAAAGTCCTACAGGACTCCCGAGAAGGATACCAGACGATAGACGCGGCATGGAAACACGAAATTTCATCCGGGCGATCATTACTCTCTCTTATCCGTGGCCCTTTCATCAAATAATACCTCCTCTGGGAAGGAACGCTATCCTATAACCTCCTTTTAATCCTTTCCCCTGCTCCCCCTCTCCCTCTAGGACTCCGAAACGCCCCCATACTCTCTCTCTCTCTCCTTTCCCATATATCCTAAGCCGGCCCTTCAGCATTCCCAAGGGGGTCATTATAGACAATGCCTTAGGATAGGATCCCCATTAGTTATGTGCACTCACATCCCAAATAGCGGGGGGAGGAGGGCGGGGGAGGAGGAGGAGGCGGAGTAGAACGGAAAGGGTGAAGGAGGGAAGGAGAGAAAGAGAATGAAGTTAAGGAAGACAGTCTTTGTAAAGGAGGTTCATAAGCAAGGGAGGAACAGAGAAAGGAGTACAGTAGGCAAAGAAAATGTTGTGGCGCAGGCCACGTAGACGAAGAATGACGGGAATGGAAAGTGGTTTCCCTTAATAATGGCTGCGACGAGAGGAAGAAGGAAGGACGAGGTTCTCCCGGATGGAAATTGGTCTCTCTCTCTTTGCAAGAGGAAGGAATTCGGGGAAGAGATCAGGAAAAAGAAAAAAGATGGCTGCTTGGGAATTTAGTGTAAATTATCAGAATGAAAATGGAAAATGGTTTTTGGTAATGAGTGTGTGTGAATGGAGTGCAAGGATGAGCCTTCGATGGAAGAATCTTCAGTCATCATGGATGGCTGTGGTAGATTATATACAGGGATGAAGAGTTACAGGAAAATGACTTTCACTGGGATAAAAATATCTCACGAAAGACAGTTGATTTGAATTAGCCTCTGTGTACTACTTCATCACACTCTCACCTGTAACTTATTCTTGATTTACGAGGGCTGGATTTACCAAATACCCTTCACTTTTTTATAAGATGACCAGGTGTATGCAATTAAGATAAGTATTATTAAAAAAACAACTTAGATATGCAATGCTTATTTTGAACAAAATGAATAGATAATTGCTGTATTTTTAAACAACGGCAACAATAGCATGGTTTCTGTATAATTATAAATATTAATTTTTGCTTACTCGGGGAATAAGCCTACAAACTAATATGTTGTTGTTGCTGTTCTTGTTCATGTTTGGGGTGCTATGAAAGGTCTATGGAAGAGCCTAAAAAGGTCTGAAAAAGGTATATCGTGTTGAGTTGAAGATACAGGAATTTTGGGATAGGATACTTGATGTTTATTTATTAGAATGAAATTGTGAATAGGATAATTATGATTTTTTTATTAGAATGAAAGTATAAAAATAGATAATGTACTTGTTAAACAGTACAGAAAAATTATTTGTGATAAAATAACTTGCATTTATTTAAATTTTAGTTAGTGAAACAAGGCACTATTTAACCGTAGACTTTGGCATGTTTTAATTTATTTGATGGTCTGAATTTAGGCTATGTTTCTGTTCATTTATTTTGTGTTTCCACTTATAAGTGAGAGTATATGAACGTACGTAATTTGTGTCCTTTGTATCTGATCCTTGTTGTTAGCATGAGTAGTACTAAGTATGAGTATTAATTGTGAAGACCACTTCATGTTAAGTCAGGAATATAATGTTTACAACTTATGCGTCAGAGGAAATCTTGCTTGCGTCCCGAATAAGCTGAGGGTCGGATCACACCTTGTTTAAAGACCAGTGGGGAGATCGAAGATGAGATCAAAAGTTAATGTGTGAAGATATCTAAGAGAATTGGGATCTCAACCTTGAATGGCACTGCTAGTTTTGTAAGAAAGGAAAAACCGTGGCGCTGTTGCCCTTGGATCGTTTCCACACCTGTTGATAGCATGGGAGATGACTGATGGCCTCCCTCTAAAGATTGATGTTAGTCCTAGGGACGCCTGTGGCTGCCTATAGGGCACCTCACGTGGTGCACAGTAGGCGTTACTGAAGGGTATTTGCAGCGTCCTGTGGGCCCATACCTGCACGCCATTCCTATCTTTTTATTTCACTCCATTCTTCCTGTAGGAGGGTATGACATTACCTAAGGTTCTTTGCAGTATCCCTTCGGCCCCCTAGCGGCAACCCCCTTTTATTCTACTGTACTTCAGTTCATAGTTTCTTTCCTTCTTCTTACTTTCCTCTTTCTCCTGACAGCTGTTTCATTGTGCAACAGGAAAAGGTTTTCCTCTTGTTACGCCTTTCAAACCTTTTTAACTCTCAGTTTCAGTTTCAGCTCTGAATGACCTCACATGTCCCAGCGCTTGCACTTTGGCCTTAGTTCTGTATCCTGTTCGCTTCCATTCCAGCTGCCTTTCTTCAGTCTTGCTGTCCAGCCACTCGAACTCCATCTTTCCACTGTCCCCAGTGCCGAATGGCTGAATGTGCCGAAGTGCTCGACTTAAAAGACCAAATTTCGTTAATCAAATCAGTCTGTTTACTTTTCAGTGTTTTAAAGGTGATAGATGATAGTACGGTTACCTGTGCTTGTTGGTAGTACAAGCAAAGTGTAATGGGTCTCTCTGTAAATGGCCCCTTTCATAAAAACAACTTTTGTGTTGAAAGAACGCACTCAAACAGGATTAAAAACAAACGCTTCATCTTGCCTACCTTTACCTGACGTAGCTAAACAAGTGTGTATTATCAGTATGACCGATTGTCTATTTTTTTTTTTTTTTTTTTTTTTTTTTTTTTTTAAATAAAACTATTGAGGTCGCCATTTGTCTGTCCGTCCCCACTTTTCCTGTCAGCCCTCAGATCTTAAAAACTACTGAGGCTAGAGCGCTGCTTATTGGTTTGTGGATCATCCACCCCCCAATCATCAGACATACCAAATTGCAGTCCTCTAACCTCAGTAGATTTAATTTAATTTAAGGTTAAATTTAGTCATGGTCGTGAGTCTGAATATCACATGCCACCACCGGGCCGAGGCTGAAAATTTCATGGGCTGCGGCTGAGATTTTCATGGGCTATAGCGAAGAGTTTCATACACCAAACTCGATTGCGCCGTAGAAACTTCGGGCGCATTTTAAAAATTTTTTCTTCCTTTTTTTTCAAATTCCTCTAGTTTTCATGATTATTTATTCGGTTTATAATTATTCATTCTTTGATTTATTTCCCTTTTCGCTGTTTCTTTTATATTTATCCTTGAAAGACGTTTGAATTCTGATAGATCTCAGCAACGTTCTATTTGAATTTGAGGCTAAAACTATTTTTCATCCATATTTCTAGTTAAACATTTGCCGTAATGTGATATTTCCTTTTTTTTATTTCATTTTCCACGTACATATTCATCATGAGTCTTATTTTGGGTGCTGGGCAATTTGATTTGATCAATAATAATTATAATAATAATAATAAGGATCTTTACCATAATTTCCTCAGTCTACTCAGCTGTAAATGAGTACCTATCCCTGGTGGGGTAGGGTCCAGCTATGGGTTAAATAGCAAAACTCGCAATGATGGAAAGAAATGAAGGAATAAACGACAACGACGTAAATGGAACCTCTGGCGACAGAGGAGCTTCGTCCGGCAACCAGGTATTCAACCCAATTGAAGGGGAAGACGGTCAGGTACTTGGAGGTCGTCATCCAGCACTGATCACCACAACGATAGTAATCAACAGCCTGAGATTGGAGCTACAGAGGCAAAAAAAGGAAGAAATGGACAAGAGAAGAAAATAAGGAAATATGGAGATGCTACATCAGAAGCAACCCGACGGATGAGAGGATATAGAAGAAGATTGGTCAACATCTGGAATGAGAGGAATAAACCACCCCCAAAAACAGAGCAGAGGCTGGCAGACCAAGTAAGGAACATAAAGAAAAAGAACTGGCTCTCCCCAACAGAAAGAGAAGAACTGGAAAGGTAAAGGAACTGTCACACGACAACGAATTACACGAAGACGAACTGAGAGACGATGCCACAGAAGACGACAGGGAGGATGAGGTATCAAACAACGACACACGAAGAAACACCGACGAAGTAACAGAGAGGACGGAATGGGTAGAAAAGATTAGACAATGGATGGAGCCAGATACAGAGAGAACAAAGATCCCCTCCATGAAAGCCTATAACACCAAGAAATTAAGGGAGAAAACAAGTGAGGTCAATGAAATAATGGGCATAATACACACCACCAGCATCACAGAAACAAATAACTTGACATATGCAGGAGCAAGATTAGTAGCAGAACTGATGGGGATTCGAACACCAACACCACCAGCACAACCAACCCAACAGAAACCAAAACAGCACCTCCTTGGAAAAGGCGCCTGGAAAAGCAAATCATGGTGATGAGATCTGACTTGAGTAAACTGAAAGAGATGGCAGAAAAAAGGCTAAGAAGCAAGAAAACAAGGAGGAACTCAACGAGAAATACAAAGTACAAGAGAGGGGACTAAACAACACAATAGAAGATGTAAAACAGAGGTTTAAGGCCAAAGCACATACGATCCAACGGTACATGAACAGGAATAAGGGATACCAACACAACAAACTATTCGGAACCAACCAGAAAAGACTATACAGCCAACTAAGAGGGGAAGACAACCACCCAGAAATTCCTGAAGCCAAACCAAGTAAGAGACTCTGGGAAAACATATGGAGCAATCCGGTATCACACAACAAACATGCAACATGGCTCCAGGAAGTCAAGGAAGGAAGAAGCAGGGAGAGAATAAAACAAAGATTCACAGAGATTACGACACACAGTCAGACACCAACTAAAGAAATGCCAAACTGGAAAGCCCCAGGTCCCGATGAAGTCCATGGATACTGGCTCAAAAAAAAAACTTCAAGGCCCTACACCCACGAATAGCAGAACAACTCCAGCATTGTATCTCAAATCACCAAGCACCCAAATGGATGACCACAGGAAGAACATCCTTAGTTCAAAAAAACAAGAGTAAGGGAATATAGCCAGCAACTACAGGCCTATCACCTGCTACCAATAATGTGGAAGTTACCTAACAGGTGTCATCATTGAAAGGCTATACAACTACCTAGAGGAGACAAACACCATCCCCCACCACAGAAAGGCTGCAGAAGGAAGTGTAGGGGCACAAAAGACCAGCTCCTGATAGACAAAATGGTAATGAAGAACAGTAGGAGAAGGAAAACCAACCTAAGCATGGCATGGATAGACTATAGAAAGCCTTCGACATGATACCACACACATGGCTAATAGAATGCCTGAAAAATATATGGGGGCAGAGGAAAACACCATCAGCTTCCTCAAAAATACAATGCGCAACTGGAATACAATACTTACAAGCTCTGGAATAAGACTAGCAGAAGTTAATATCAGGAGAGGGATCTTCCAGGTCGACTCACTGTCCCCACTACTCTTCGTAGTAGCCATGATCCCCATGACAAAAGTACTACAGAAGATGGATGCCGGGTACCAACTCAAGAAAAGAGGCAACAGAATCAACATCTGATGTTCATGGACGAACATCAAGCTGTATGGTAAGAGCATCAAGGAGGTAGATAGATACCCTAATCCAGGACTGTAAGGATTGTGGATCTGGGGACATCAGGATGGAGTTTGGAATAGAAAAATGCGCCTTAGTCAACATACAAAAAGGCAAGTACGAGAACTGAAGGGATAAAGCTACCAGATGGGAGCAACATCAAACACTAGATGAGACAGGGATACAAATACCTGGGAATAATGGAAGGAGGGGATATAAAACACCAAGAGATGAAGGACACGATCAGGAAAGAATATATGCAGAGTACTCAAGGCGATACTCAAGTCAAAACTCAACGCCGGAAATATGATAAAAGCCATAACACATGGGCAGTGCCAGTAATCAGATACACGCAGGAATAGTTTGAATGGACGAAGGCAGAACTCCGCAGCATAGATCAGAAAACCAGGAAACATATGACAATACACAAAGTACTACACAACCCAAGAGCAAATACGGACAGACTATACATAACACGAAAGGAAGGAGGGAGAGGACTACTAAGTATAGAGGACTGCGTCAACATCGAGAACAGAGCACCCTGGGGTGGGGCAATATCTGAAAAAACCAGTGAAGACGAGTGGCTAAAGAGTGCATGGGAAGAAAAAGGACTAATAAAAAGTGGACGAAGACCCAGAAATATAACAGAGACAGGAGAAAGACAGACAAAGAACAGAACAGAGGACTGGCACAACAAACCAATGCACTGACAATACATGAGACAGACTAAAGAACTAGCCAGCGATGACAATTGGCAATGGCTACAGAGGGGAGATCTAAAGAAGGAAACTGAAGGAATGATGACAGCGGCACAAGATCAGGCCCTAGAACCAGATATGTTCAAAGAATGAATGATGGAAATAACATCTCTCCATATGTAGGAAGTGCAATACGAAAAATGAAACCATAAACCACATAGCAAGTGAATGCCCGGCACTTGCACAGAACCAGTACAAAAAGAGGCATGATTCAGTAGCAAAAGCCTCCACTGGAGCCTGCAAGAAACATCAGCTACCTTGCAGTAATAAGTGGTACGAGCACCAACCTGAAGGAGTGATAGAAAACGATCAGGCAAAGATCCTCTGGGACTATGGTATCAGAACGGATAGGCGATACGCAAACAGACCAGACGTGACGTTGATTGACAAAGTCAAGAAGAAAGTAATCACTCATTGATGTGCGCAATACCATGGGACACCAGAGTTGAAGAGAAAGAGAGGGAAAAAAATGGATAAGTATCAAGATCTGAAAATAGAAATAAGAAGGATATGGGATAGTGCCAGAGGAAATCGTACCCATAATCATAGAGCACTAGGCACGATCCCAAGATCCCTGAAAAAGGAAGGCTAGAAAAACTAGAGGCTGAAGTAGCTCCAGAACTCAATGCAGAAGAGTGTGATCCTAGAAACGGCACACATAGTAAGAAAAGTGATGGATCTCCTAAGGAGGCAGGATGCAACCCGGACCCCACACTATAAATACCACCCAGTCGAATTGGAGGACTGTGATAGAGCAAAAAAAAAAAATTAAAAAAAAAACCAATAATAATAATAATATTTACCCCGGTGTGGGCTTTGCTTCATTCACCATTTTAGTGACTCATACTATTATGAGATTTTTATGATATAATAATAAATAATAATAATAATAATAATAATAACAATAATAATAATAGATAATAATAATAATAATAAGAAACAGTTCGCATCATTGAGTACATATAATGAAACATTTTAGTTGCTGCCAAATCATATTTAAAAGATTTTAATAGGCAAGGGTGTCTATTGTCTTTATTTTCTCATTATAACCTCCGAAAGAATGAATAGATGGAAAATGTATATAAATAGAAAGTAATCTCTCCATTTTGCGAATAAAAAAAGTAAAGAAAACGCTATGGCTTTTTTCACTTTCTTTTTTTCTGGTAACTTTGCTGCTCCAACTCTAAACCGCGTCGGAGGAGGAGAGAGAGAGAGTGAGAGAGAGGCGACCATTAAAGCTCAATTCTTCCAGTCTCATATTCATGCAACGTCTCTCTCTCTCTTTATGCCGGTAGGAGAGAGAGAGAGATTGTGTAGCTGAGCGTAAATGCGACATCGTTAGCGGATGTACCTCGGCGGATCCGCTATTGTTCAAGAGAGAGAGAGAGAGAGAGAGAGAGAGAGAGAGAGAGAGAGAGAGAGAGTAGAGGTTGGGGGCGGGTTAGGGATAGAAAGAAGAGGGAGATCAGAAAGTGAGAGTAATGCTGGTTAAGGGTCAAGAGAAATGTGCGTGAAAGATAGGTAGATACAGAGTGAAGACGAGAGAGAGATAGAGCGACTGATTACCTAAAGAATGCTGATCATTGTCTCTAAGTTTATTTTACCTTGAAGCGGCTTGCGAGTGTAATATATATTATATATATATATATATATATTATATATAATATATATATATAATATGTGTGTGTGTGTGTGTGTGTGATCACATATATACATATATATATATATATACTATATATATATATATATATATCTATATAATGCGTTTATTAGATCGTATTTTTTAGTGGAGAAAGTAGAAAATGAACGAAGCAATAAGAAATAAGTAAAAAAAAAACTCAAAAAAAAAAAACAGGCAAAGAAAATAGTGGAGTCCAGAAGTTAGCCAGGAATGTTTGTTCGAGTTCCTTCTCTTGAATGTACCTCACAGTGAATTAGGTGGGTGGGTCCCACACACACACACACACACACAGGCTACGAAAAAGCCAGAGAAAAGGCGAGAATGATTTGGGACGAGAGAGAGAGAGAGAGAGAGAGAGAGAGGATACCAAAAGCCAGAGAAAAGGCGAGAATGTTTTGGGACGAGAAAGAGAGATAGAGAGAGAGAAGAGAGGATACGAAAGCAAGACAAAGGCGAAGCCAGAATAAAAGGCGAGAATGAATTTCGGGACGAGAGAGAGAGAGGAGAGAGAGAGAGAGAGAGAGAGAGAGAGAGAGAGAGAGAGGATACGAAAATCCAGAGAAAAGGCGAGAATGATTTGGGTGGGACGAGAGAGAGAGAGGAGAGAGATTGAGAGAGAGAGAGAGAGAGGGAGGGATACGAAAAGCCAGACAAAAGGCGAGAATGTTTTGGGACGAGAGAGAGAGAGAGAGAGAGAGAGAGAGAGAGAGAGAGAGAGAGAGGAGGGTACGAAAGCAGAGAAAAAGGCGAGAATGTTTGGGACGAGAGAGATTGAGAGAGAGAGGGAGAGAGGATACGAAAAGCCAGAGAAAAGGCGAGAATGATTTGGGAACGAGAGAGAGAGAGAAGAGAGAGAGAGAGAGAGAGAGAGAGAGAGAGAGAGGGGCGGGGGGTGGATACGAAAAGCCAGAGAAAAGGCGAGAATGTTTTGGGTACGAGAGAGAGTAGAGAGAGAGAGAGAGAGAGAGACCTTACCTTACCTTACAGACCTTACAGTTCGTTCGGGTTGCCCCAGGTCCCTCAGTGTGAGGCACCTCTAATGTCTACCAGAGAGTTTTGCTAGTACAATCTTCCGGTATATTTTGCATCTTCCAATCTTGGATGGTCTGGGATGCAGTTTAGATATTTGTCGAGCTATTCTTAAACACATCTACGCTCACTCCTGATATATTCCTCAGATGAGCTGGCAAACGCATTGAATAGACGCTGCATTATCGATGCTGGTGCGTAGTGGATTAATATGCCTGTGGCTTTCCTTATTTTTCCTGGTATTGTTTTGGGCATATTAATCTACCCTCTGCTTGCTCTTTCTGATATGTTTAGTCCATGATATTTTCTGTTATTCCTTCTATCTGTTTCCATGCCTGAATTATCATGTAGCGTTCTTCTTTCTCCTTTCTAGGACTATATAATTTTAATGATTGTAGTTTTTCCCCAGTAGTCAAGGTCCTTAACTTCTTCTATTCTAGCTGTAAAGGACCTTTGTACACTCTCTATTTGTGCAATATCTTTTGATAGTGTGGGTACCATATCATATTGCAATATTCAAAGTGGACTACGAACATATGTTTTATAAAGCATAATCATGTGTTCAGCTTTTCTTGTTTTGAATGAATGCCGTAACAACATTCCCATTTTTGCTTTACATTTTGCCAAAAGAATTGCTATTTGATCATTGCATAACATGTTCCTATTCATCATCACACCAAGGTCTTAAACTGCTTCCTTATTTGTGATTGTCTCATTATTAGGTTGGCCCCTATATGCATATAGCTTTCCTTCTCTGTCTCCATAATTTATTGATTCAAATTTTTATCAGAGTTAAATACCATCCTATTTTCCTCTGCCCAATCATATACTTTGTTAAGGTCTCTTTGTAGAGCGTTCCTATCTTCATCACAAGTAATTTCTCTACTTATTCTTGTGTCATCAGCGAAACTACTCACTACCGAATCCTTAACATTACTGTCTATGTCTTCAATCACATAACAAAAACAGTATTGCAGCTAACACCGTACCTTGTGGCACACCGGATATTACCTTGGTTTCATCCGATTTCTCATCGTTTGCAATAAACTAACTATGTTTTCTGTTGTGTAAAAATTCTTTTAACCATCTTCCTATTTTATCTACGATATTGTGTTTTCTAATTTTCTTTGCTAATATATTATGGTCTACTTTGTCAAAAGCTTTTGCAAAGTCTAGATAAACACATCTGTTTTCATTTCCGCTTTTCATATTTTTGAATAATGTTCTCACGGTGGACTAACAGTTGGGTTTGTGTACTTTTTTTCCGGGTACGAAGCCGTGTTCCCCCTCCTATATTAAACAAATTATTTTTTATTAAATGTTTCATAATATTTTTCTTCATTACCCTTTCATACACTTTCATAATATGATGTTAGACTCACAGGCCTATAATTACTTGCCTCAAGTCTTGATCCACTTTTGAAAGTAGGGGTGATATATGCTAATTTGTGCTCATCATAAATCTTGCCTGTATCTACACTTTGTCTTAATAATATTGCAAGTGGCTTTGGCGATAGAATGTACTACTTTCTTTAACAAATAGCAGGGATTCCATCAGGCTGCAGCAGCTCCATTTTTAATTTCATTAATTGCCTGCACAATATCAGCTTCATTAATTTCTATGTCAGCTAGATATTCACTATTTTCGTCCATTACTTCTATATCATTATCTTCATTATCTATTCTAGGGGTGAATTCTCTCTTATATCGTTCTGCCAGTATGTTGCAAATTTCCTTTTTTTCATTCGTTAATCTCCCTTCAATTCTCAGAGGGCCTATTTCATTATTCTTTTATTCATCTTCTTCGCATATGAGTATAATAGTTTTGGGGTTTTGCTTGATATTTTAATAGGGTTTTTTTCTTCCAATTCCGTTTTTTCATTTTCTTTTGATTGTATAATCTTTTGTTCTGCATTTTCTATCTTACTTTTTAGTTCTATAACTTTCCATGCATTTTTTTCTTTTGCAAGACCTTTTTTCCACTTTCTGATTTTCTGAAACAAGATCCTTCTGTCTCTTGGTATGCATGAATGATGTTTACTTTTCTTCTTCGGTATATATTTATCCACTATTTTTCTCTAATATTTTATATAATATCTCCGTATTTACCCTTATGTCATCGCTTACGAAAATGTTATCCCAATCTTTGTTTAATTCTTCATTTATTTCTGACCATTTTATATTTTTACGTGTAGAAGTTGTATTTTCCATATCCTTCCCACTTTTTCATTTCTTGCTTATCTCTGTTTTCACTTGCTTTGGAATGAACTGTTAATTCTATGACATTATGGTCTGAAATACTCGCATTATAAACTATTATTTTCTTTAACATAATTCACCTCGTTCACAAATACTAGGTCTAAAGTATTTTCCTTTCTTGTTGGCAGGTGGGATTTATTTGTTGAATGTTTGTATTCTAGTAGCATATCTATAGCTTTTCGAATTGCCTCTTATCTTCTGCACTAACTATTACTCTCTTTTTTATATGTATAAGTACATCCACAATCTCCTATTCGTTCTTTTCCATTCTACGAAAGGAAAGTTGAAGTCACCAGATAGGAGAATAGTCCAGTCCTTGTGATTTCTACATATATCATCCATTTTTCAATTATTAAGTCAAACTCTTTAGTATTAGGGAGGTCTATATATTACTATGTTCATTAATTTTTCAGATTCAAATTCTACGCTATTAGTTTCACATTCTGAGTTACTATATTTCTCATATATTTTTCCTTGTTTTTGTCTTTCCCATATATTGGGCGGTTCCCCTTGATTCCTATTTTTTCTATCTGATCTATAAGTTTGGAACCCTTTTATTTGATCATCATTCCCAGTCTCTTGGGAATACCAGGTTTCACTTATATTATTATATCTATTTTCTTTTTTTTTTTCAATTTGGGTTAGTTCTTCTAAGTACTCTATTTTTTTTCCCTTTTTGAGTTACTCGTAACTAAACCCTGCGCATTCATCACTAATGATGGTTTGCGTGTTTTCTCCTTCATTTAATATTGGTAGTAATAAGGATTTTCCCATGTCTTCTTTCCTGTTCTGGTATGTTGTTTCTTTTTTCATTTTCCAGAAAATTCTGACATTAAAAAATCCAACTTTTCCATAATATTTGATCTTCCTTCATCATAATTATTCATTTTGTGTCTGAATCTGCAATTTTCTCCGTTTTCTGCAATATCCTCTTGCATAATAAATACAGTTATTATCCCTTGAGTAGAATTTGGAGCTGATGCATTGAAATTTTTTTGCTGACATCTCTGCATATCTCATTGTGGTTTGCTTTTCTCTTTTACCTAATATTTCTTGATTTCTCTCTTTTTTGTTTCTTTCTTATTTTGATTTTATTTACTTGGTTGGTTATTTATTTTGATTATGATTCATGGCTACAGGGTGCATATATTTGCATTTTTTGTCGAACTTACATCCTTTTCCTTCTTTTATTTTGGTTTTTGCATATTTTTGGATGCAGATCTCTGCAATCATCCCCATATCCATCTAGGTATGCACATTTACCATATATTTCATAGTTGTGACATACCTTAGGATGTTTGTAGTAACATCTTTTCTCCAAATCTGCAATTCCCCTCTTTTCAAAAGGTTGCAGATTTTGTCTTTCTTGTCTATTTTTTCCTCTTTCCCGTCATTGTGTAGATCTGGGTAGAGCCTCTTCGGGATTTGCTTTTCTGTTGCCATATCGTAATTTATTTCTTCGTAGGTATGCTGCTTTTATTGCCTCATATGTAGTATCAATGAGTATCTCTGCATCATGACTTTTATCTTGTTCTTTTTGTTTTCCTTATTTTTTTCTGTCATTTCTTTTATTTTTGTTTTTACTTCTCTTCCGTTTTCCTCTTCTTCTTCTTCTTGCTTCTTCTTCCTCTTCCTCTTCTTCTTCATCCTCAACTATTTGTACATTCATCTTGATTAAATAACATTGTCTATCCATGATAGACATGTTGACAAAAAATTCTTGTATCTTTCTCATATCTTGTATTACCTCAGCACACTGTGGATGTGGGTCGGATGTTGCATGCAGACACATTTTTCTGATTAGGTTTTGTGGATGACTATGCTATTACAAACCCCTTACCACAGTTGCATGCTTTTGGCATTCTTTTTCCTAATGCGTCAATTAGGATATTCACAAGATTCACCTTATTCATTTTCTTTGTCGGAATATGTTGGTTTATGTATATTTTCTTTATGAGTCTCTTGACCACTTGGATTTTATTTTGGAACTTCTTCAATTATTTTCAAGATGTTTCATTAGATTTGTTCCAGTTTGAAGGATTATATATTCATAAATATATCTATGAATGCTTTTGTATCTTTTTGGTTAGGACTGTTGCTGATTTCATAGATGAGAAATGCCAGTTCCCTTCCTGCTACCTCATCGTATTGCGAATCTGCTAAACACGCTAAATTACGCCATCTCTTCCCGCAGAGAGAGAGAGAGAGAGAGAGAGGATACGAAAGCCAGAGAAAAAGCGAAGATGTTTTGGGACTAGAGAGAGAGAGAGAGAGAGAGAGAGAGAGAGAGAGAGAGAGAGTACCTTCAGAAAAGGGAAAGTGGAGAAGTAATGACGATCATATTTCCAAGAAGAAGGAGGTCTGGGAGTGAAAAGTTGAGAGAGAGAGAGAGAGAGAGAGAGAGAGAGAGAGAGAGAGAGATTTCGGTTTGAATTTGAAGGAGAAGAGTGTGGATGGATATTTTGCACTTTGAAAAATAGTGGTATGGAAGGAAAGGTGACAGTACGAGTCTGTTGCGAAAATAATAATCTTACTATAATGGGCGTTATGTCTGTCCGCCCGTCTGTCATTCAATCATGGCCAAATGGCTGGTCCGATGGGCATGAAAAACTTGGCAGGGTTTTTATTAAGTGGGACCCCTACGATTGGTTTAATAATGGGGGTTTTTCATCCTACCTCCCCCACTCCGAAGGGGGTGGTGGTGAGAATGGTTTCCCTGAAACGGAGCTGGTCCTGCCAGTGAAACGGGGCTGGTTGTGCCTGTAGACTTATATACATTACACATTTCTGTATACGTATGTTTGTTCTATGATAATAACAATAAAATAACTCTGTAAAAACAAAAGAACAGGAAATTAAGAAGGAATAGAGAGCTGAATTCTAAATCGTACTCAGCCTCATCCAAAACTGTCACTCTCCCTAAAATAAGTAGAAGTTGATTGATGGCTGTCATTTAAATGATGATAATGCCGCTTCAGGCGAGTGACCGTTTGGAAGCGTTATTTTAGGCGTTTCGAACTGGCATCTCGTCATGTTTAATTCTTATTGCATGAAAGAGATTCATTTTAAAATGCCTTCCTCTGTACACAGAGTTTAAATGGAAAAAAGATATATTTATATATATACGTATATACATATGTATTCTATATTATACATATATATATATATATATATATATATATATATATATATATATATATATGCATGTATGTATATATATAAATAATGTATATATGTAAGAATATACGATATATGTATTATATATATATATATATATTATATATATATATATATATATATATAGTAGGCAATATATTTTTATGGCTATATAATTTATACATAAATTGCTCGAGAAACCATTTCGTAAAAAAAAAAAAAAAAGTATCCTTCGAAGAAAACTTCCTCAATATGTGCCGTAAAACGCCAAGTTAATGAAGCCAATTTCATTCACAAAATCCTAGAGGCCCCTCCGTGTCTACAGGTCTTTGTTGGGCGGTTCCGAGGACATCAAGGACTCCGTAATGCCGGTCCTGCCTCACGGTGTTGACATGAGTGTCCTCTTCGCTTCATCCTGTGGCGACGAGTGAAGTCTTCGAAAATACCAAAACACTGTTCCAACATTGTTCCCTGACTGTCATTTATTGTTTATGGCTTAGTAACAGTGATAACAAAGCTGATTTTGATGGTTGTTTTGGAGGGCTATGTCGGAAATTGGAAAAGTAAATAAATAAACAAGCACACACACAAACTCACATATACATATATATGCTTAAAAAATCACAGTAGATGCACGTGACTTCATAAATAAGCGAATTCCACAGGAAAATGATAGTCAGAAATCCAAGCGCTTTCGTCTTTACTCAGACAATGTCTGAGTAAAGACGAAAGCGCTTGGATTTCTGATTATCATCTTCCTGTGGAATTCGCTTTCATATATATATATATATATATATATATATATATATATATATATATATATATAATTATATATATATATATATATTATTATATGAATAGTGAAAGATTTCAAAGAGAATACAAAAAATAGGCTTTGTATTTGCTTGTATGTTTTTATCAAGGTCCATATGTTGAGGTCATGTTTAAGACTTGTGCTCTGTCATGTACCTTTGCCTTCAAATCACCTAGCGCAGCCGGCCTGTTACGTTCTCTAAACCCAGCCAGGCACAAATGATGACTCGCCCTAAAGGATTCGTAATCCTCGCATTCTGAGTTTCCAGTTAGTGTATGAATGTGGAAGTTTTTATTCTTCTGCATAATATCCACCCCAGTAAATCTTGAAAATCCAACATGAAGTACGGAGTTGCCTCTTTAAATGACAGTCCTATCTCCTCTCTCTCTATTATCTCTCCATATCTTTCTCTTCTCTCTCCTCCTCTTCTAACGTTCAACTAAAACCTTTTGGGCGCTTTCTGTTTGAGCATTCTCTCTCTCCTCTCTCAAAAACCTTTTTTTCGCTCCTCGATCTCTTTCTTCAAGCAGTTCACTAAAACCTTTTTTTCGCTCGTGCTGAAGCATCTCTCTCCTCCCTCTCTCCCTCTCCTCAACATCTTCACCCTAAAACCACTTTTTTTTCGCTTTCTGATTCAACAAGTTTCACTTAAAACCTTTTCGCTACCCCCTACCTGAAAGCATTCTCTCCTCCTCTCTCTCTCTATCTAATCTCCCCTCTCTCTCGCTCTCTCTCTACTCTCATCAACAGTTCACTAAAACTTTTTCGCTCTGATGAAGCATTCTCTCTCTCTCTCTCTCTCTCTCTCTCTCTCTCTCATCTCTCTCCACTCTCTCTCTCTCTCTCTCTCTCAGACGATGTCTTGAAGGCTATTTTTTCCCAGGGTACAGTCTTCCATTAATTGCTGTCAGCTTCTTTTGGGCCAAATTAAGTGACATTCGCACTTTTTGCACGTTCTCTTCTCAGGACCACCCACCCACTACTCCTCCTCCTCCTCCTCCTCCTCCTCCTCCTCCTCCTCCTACCTCCTCTCTCTCTCTCTCTCTCTCTCTCTCTCTCTCTCTCTCTCTCTCTCTCTCTCTCTGAAGTAAGTGCATTCACGTACGTGATTCACACACATTATATATATTATATATATATATATATATATATATATACATATATATATAATATATATATATTCGTGTGTGTGTGTATGTGTGTGTGTGTATTGGTGTGTGTGTATTGTATCCTCGTAGATGACTTAGCAATAAAGCTGATACCTTATTAATATATATATAATATATATTTATTTATATATGAATGTATGTATGTATGTAAGTGTATAAAGTGTATGAGTATATATATATATATATATATATATATATATATATATATATATATATATATATATATATATATTTATGTATGTGTGTATATATATCACAGATATCCACAGGTGAAAAATAAGAAGGGTGGTTGTAGGTCCTGACCGATTTCAACTTTATTTCCAAGCCATTGACGAAGGCCTGATACATAGTATTAGAAGTCACAAATACATATACTACAGAGACATTACTGACAAACACACACACAAACGTTTGAGACTGCAGATCTACCCATAGGCAGGTGTCAAGGTAGGAGTGTCTTTCAAAAGTCATTTCGCTAAAATTTACAATATATTCTCAAGGGACACTACCGATGAACTTACCCACCTTAGCAGATAACAAATCCACACCTGACAGGTGTCATGGAGGCGGGGTTGGAAATCTCTTTGGCACTACTGCCCCCTTTATGTGTTTATAGATATGATAATCCTGCTTTCATGCATCTCAACTGCCTAACCTTAAAATTTAAACAATTTACATAGTTCTTTAGATATTAAAGGATCAAGTTTATACATTCCTAGATTGGTGTTCCTTTCCATCGCATTATTAGAATACACAATCCTTTATGCCCCTTCCCAGTTAATAGCATGATTGTTCTCACTAACATGTACAAAAATACCACTGTTTCCTGTGCATATCTCACACATTTTTTATACTGTTCTATTCTCTTTTCCAGTGCTTTACCCGTTTGACAAATGTAAAAGTTGTCACGAGACTTACATGGAATTTTATATACACATCCTTTAGTATTGTTTGGGGAGTTCATATTTTTCACCTGTGGATATGTGTGAAATATGAATCACGTGCTAAAGCGATTATAATCACACACAGACACGCACTCACAAACACACACACACGTTATATATATATATATAATATATATATATATATATATATATATATATATATATATATATATATATATATATATATATATATATATATATATATATATATATATATATATATATATATATATATGTATGTATATATATATATCCATATATATTATGCGTCACATGGAATTAATTCATTTTCCCGAACATATCCTGGTGATGATGATAGTAAAAAAAAATATGTCGTAGCATTGTCATCTATCTCCTCAGGGAAGAGGGTTCGGGTAAAAAAATAGATCAAAAAGAGGTGAGATAATGAGGTTACATTGACGGAGGAGGTGAGGCAAGGTAGCATTGCCTCTCCCTGACCCCTTACCCCGCTCAGTCCCTCCGCCCTACTTTCTCCTCCCTTCTTTGAAAAATAGTTTTGTCATTCGGTGTCGTCATTATTCTTCTTCAGTGGCTGTATTTAGTATTCTTGATGTGCGAATCATCTTGCTTGTTATCAGATCAAGACTCTCTCTCTCTCTCTCTCTCTCTCTCTAACGATTTATTAATTTTGTCATCCACCTGATTATTTATTATCAGATCAAGAATCTCTCTCTCTCTCTCTCTCTCTCTCTCTCTCTCCTCTCTCTCTCCTCTCTCTCACTATTTAGTAATTTTGTCATCAACTTGATTATTTATTATCAGATCAAGAATTTCTCTCTCTCTCTCTCTCTCTCTCTCTCTCTCTCTCTCTCTCTCTCTCTCTCTCTCTCTCTGAAATAATTTATAGATTAATTTTTGTGGCATGAGTCTCTCTCTCTCTCTCTCTCTCTCTCTCTCTCTCTCTCAGAGGATGCCGTCATTCGGCTGACAAAACTGACGTAGCATACTGACGTCATTGTATAGTAATGGACACAAAAGTTTGATTGTCATAAATTTCTTTCGGGAAATGTTCTGTTATAACCAGTTCAAAACAACCTATGAAAAGGCCATCTTCAACATCCTGTGCACGATATCCTGTTCACGGCATCCTGTGGATGATATCATATGCACGACATTTTTTACACGATATCCTGCGCACAACATCTTGTGCACGGTATCCTGTGCACGACTTCCTATGCTCGGTCTTCTGTGCACGATTTCCTGTGTACAATATTCTATGCACGACATTCTGTGAACGATATTTTGTACACGACATCCTGTGCACGGTATTCTATACACGATATGTTGTGCACGGTTGCGGTGCACGATTTCCTGTACAAGATATTCTGTGCACGGTCTTCTGTGCGCGATATCTTTTGCAGGGTATCCTGTGCAAGATATCCTGTGAACGATACCTTGTGCACGACATTCTGTGCACGACATCCAGTGCACGATCTTCTGTGCACGATATCTTAGGCAGGAATACGCGCACAGTTATAATGACCAGTTCCTCCCCTCGTGTACAGTAGTTATGCAGTGTGTGATTCAGTGCACCAGTCGGGGTTTTTGATGTGTTAATGATTCGGTTTAAGGACAGGATAATCGTTACGAGGCAAAGCCGTTCTTATATCCTCTCTCAAGCAGGTTCTTCACGTACAAGGTATATTTCTATCTTCTTCTTTCCGCGTTTCCCTTCACCTTTCCTTACTTCTAAATGAGCACCGTATTCTTTGGAAGCCTGAATTGATTCAAGCTTTTGGACCCTGTGGTGGGCCTGTTCCATATGAGTAGGGTTCGTTTTCTGAATAATAATAATAATAATAATAATAATAATAAT
>NC_061104.1:51969410-51971910 GCF_015104395.2 Macrobrachium nipponense | reverse complement strand
TATGACATGTCGTAACCATGTGCATGTTGTACATGTGTTTATATTTCATAGCATTTTGGACATGTGTTTATGACATGTCTTAAACACGTGAATTTTGTATGTGTGTTTATGACATGTCGTAACCATGTGAATGTTGTACATGTGTTTATGATATGTATTAATCACATGAATCTTGTATGTGTGTTTATGACATGTCATAATCATGTGAATGTTTTACATGTGTACGTGACATGGCATAAACAATGAATGTTGTACATGACTGTTGTAAACACGTTGATCTTGTATATGGGATTACGAAATGCCATGACCGTGTGAATGTTGTTCATGTCATTAAGACATGTCGTAAACACATGAATTTTGTATATTTATTTATGACATCTCCTAACCCTTTGAATGTTGTACATGTGTATATGTCATGGCATAAACACTTGAATGCTGAACATGTGTTTATGACATATGGTAAACACATGAATCTTGTCTATTTGTTTACGAAATGTCGTGCCCATGTGAATGTTAGACATATGTTTATGAAATGTTATAAACAAATTTTACATGTGTTTACAAAATGACATAAACAAGGGAATGTTGTGTGTGTGTTTACAACATGTAAACACGTGAGTGTTGTATATGTGTATATGACATGTCTTAAACACATGCATGTTGTACATGTGTTAACGACATGTTGTAAACATGTGAATGATGTACATGTGTTTATAATGTTGTAAACACGTGAATATTGTACATGTGTATATGACATGGTTTAAACACGTGAATATTGTACATGTGTTTACGACATATCGTAAACACACGTCGTCACTTCGTTACACACATGACAAACAGGTCAACCACAAGTCAATGACGTAGTGATGTTCCTAACCAGTACTTCATCATGCGATGAGCCAGTATTTACCAAAATGGCTTTGACATTTCCCCGACATGTTTGTAGTATTTATGAGGGAAGTCCCCGACGTTTGTTTTATGACTTGTTTGGACTGTGTTGTGAAGGCGCCATTAGCCGTCCACACATTCTGATAGACCCTGTATGTCTTGGGAATGCGATGGCTTCTTGACACGTATATCCCCCCCCCCCCCCATCCCCCCCCCCCCCCCCCCCCCCCCGGCCATTAGGTTCGATTGCCTACTGAACCTGCAATCTTCTGACCAATGCTTCTATTTCTTTAATGGAAGAGCTGTGTTTACGAAGCCGTTTCCTCCTCCTGAGGGTTCGATGTAGCTCTATGGGGCCTTGTCCTTTTTCTCTCTTAGTTTCGTTCGTCGCAAAAGGGCCGAGAGCCGCAGGAATTCCTGGAGTATGTTTCGTGGGTTATATAGATTTTGGCAGGTGTGCAGTCGACGCGGTATGTGTGTGTATTGCTTAGGCCAAACTTGTCAGTATGGTACCGTCTTCCATAGTTCCTAACCTTCTGTGTCTGTTGTAAGCGACAGTGGGTGGCAATAAGGCACGAGACACTTACAGAACGAAGTGATGTAATAAAGTACTAAATAACAGAAAACTAACAAAGAATTATTTATGAATAATATTCATACGTACGTCTATGCAATTAATTCCAGCTTGAAATGACATCATTCAATTTAACGACGGATTGATTTCGAGCGCAAATTGATGTCATTGTTCATTATTTCAAATTCTATTTTCACCATGAATTTAGCATGTAAATTGCATTTGTTTATTTGTCTCTTTAATTACATTCTCTTAATCCGCACGCTCGTGTTACGAAGGTTTTCGCTCAAATCCCAGGTGAAAATGTCTGTTGCAAAAAGTACTGTTCATTTTCCAATATGGGTTTACGATATAGGGCAGTGGTTCTCACCGTTTTTATGACCTCGCCCCTTTTAAGAGTTATTCCTCCCTCCACGCCCTCCTTGCATCTATAAGTAAAATTCTCTCCCAGATTTAAAGAAAAAAGAAAGAGAATGGGTTTCGAGGGATAGTGAGCCAAGTTAATTATTGCAAAACATGGTAAACATAAAGAGTCTAACTAGAGTGGTAGACTACAGGAAACTAACATCATAAGGCGATACTTTTGCATTTCTTTATAAACAGCGACTCAGTGGCGTGGTTGGTATGTCTTTACCTGCCACCTCGGTGCCGCGAGTTCGATTCTCGACCATTCCATCGAGGGGTCAGAGATATGTATTTCTGGTGATAGCAATTCACTCTCGACGTGGTTCGGAAGTCACGTAAAGCCGTTGGTCCCGTTGCTGAATAACCAATGGCTCCATGCAACGTAAAAACACCATACAACAACAAAACTGTCATAAACTTCGGAATATTAGTTTCTCACCTTTAGTAGATTTACGAATATAATGAGGGCACTCTTAATTTTTCCCCTTTTTTTCCCTAAGGCTTCCTTTTAGGTGAAAAATAAATATTTTTCTCGTCTTGCCAATGTGTGAGGGACCTCCAAAAATACATTAAAACACTTATGACTTGTTTATTTATGATGAAATCATTTATTCATCAGCTCGATGTAACTAA
>NC_061104.1:51959410-51964410 GCF_015104395.2 Macrobrachium nipponense | reverse complement strand
GCAGCTCCATTTTTAATTTCATTAATAGCCTGCACAATATCAGCTTCATTAATATCTATGTCAGCTAATATTCACTATTTTCATCCCTTACTTCTATATCATTATCTTCATTATCTATTCTAGGGGTGAATTCTCTCTTATATCGTTCTGCCAGTATGTTGCAAATTTCCTTTTTTTCATTCGTTTAATCTCCCTTCAATTCTCAGAGGGCCTATTTTCTATTCTTCTTTTTATTCATCTTCTTCGCATATGAGTATAATAGTTTGGGGTTTTGCTTGATATTTAATAGGGTTTTTTCTTCCAAGTCCCGTTTTTCATTTTCTTTTGATTGTATAATCTTTTTTTCTGCATTTTCTATCTTACTTTTTAGTTCTATAACTTTCCATGCATTTTTTTCTTTTGCAAGACCTTTTTTCCACTTTCTGATTTTCTGGAACAAGATTCTTCTGTCTCTTGGTATGCATGAATGATGTTTACTTTTCTTCTTCGGTATATATTTTTCCACTATTATCTCCAATATTTTATATAATATCTCCGTATTTACCCTTATGGTCATCACTTACGAAAATGTTATCCCTATCCCCAATTCTTTTTTTTGGTTTGTTAATTCTTCATTAATTTCTGACCATTTTTATATTTTTCTGTAGAAGTGTATTTTTCCATATCCTTCCACTTTTTCATTTCTTGCTTATCTCTATTTTCACTTGCTTTGGAATGAACTGTTAATTCTATGACATTATGGTCTGAAATACTCGCATTATAAACTATTATTTCTTTAACATAATTCATCTCGTTCACAAATACTAGGTCTAAAGTATTTTCCTTTCTTGTTGGCAGGTGATTTATTTGTTGAAGTTGTATTCTAGTAGCATATCTAATAGCTTTTCAAATTGCCTCTTATCTTCTGCACTACTATTACTCTCTTTTTTATATGTATAAGTACAACCACAATCTCCTATTCGTTCTTTCCATTCTACGAAAAGGAAAGTTGAAGTCACCAGATAGGAGAATAGTCCAGTCCTTGTGATTTCTACATATATCATCCAATTTTTCAATTATTAAGTCAAACTCTTTAGTATTAGGAGGTCTATATATTACTATGTTCATCAATTTTTCAGATTCAAATTCTACCGCTATTAGTTCACATTCTGAGTTACTATATTTCTCATATATTTTTCCTTGTTTTTTTGTCTTTCCCATATATTGCGGTTCCCCCTTGATTCCTATTTTTTCTATCTGATCTATAAGTTTGGAACCCTTTTATTTGATCATCATCCCAGTCTCTTGGGAAATACCAGGTTTCACTTATATTCATTATATATAGTTTCTTTCATTTTGGGTTAGTTCTTCTAATACTCTATTTTTCTTTTTGAGTTACTCGTAACTAAACCCTGCGCATTCATCACTATGATGGTTTGCGTGTTTTCTCCTTCATTTAATACTGATAGTATTAAGGATTTTCCCATGTCTCTTTCCTGTTCTGGTATGTTGTTCTTTTTTTCATTTCCAGAATTTCTGACATTAAAAAATCCAACTTTTCCATAATATTTGATCTTCCTTCATCATAATTATTCATTTTGTGTCTGAATCTGCAATTTTCTCCGTTTCTGCAATATCCTCTTGCATAATAAATACAGTTATTATCTCTTGAGTAGAATTTCGGAGCTGATGCTTTGAAATTCTTTGCTGACACCTCTGCATATCTCATTGGTGGTTTTGCTTTTTCTCTTTTACCTGATATTCTTTGATTTATCTCTTTATTTGTTTTCTTTCTTATTTTGGATTTTATTACTTGGTTGGTTATTTATTTGATTATGATTCATGGCTACAGGGTGCATATATTTGCATTTTTTGTCGAACTTACATCCTTTTCCTTCTTTTAGGTTTTTACATATTTTTGGATGCAGATCTCTGCAATCATCCCCCATATCCATCTAAGTATGCACATTTACCATATATTTCATAGTTTGACATATCTTAGGATGTTTGTAGTAACATCTTTCTCCAAATCTGCAATTCCCTCTTTTCAAAAGGTTGCAGAGGTAAGTTGATTCTACAACGCCTGGTGTTTGTTGTAGGCGAGGAGGTGCAAGAGATTAGCAAGCGATACGTGTTAAGCCCCTCAGAGAGAAGCCAACGGCCCATGTAAAAGAGGCAGAATCGCCCTTAATGTCCAATTAAGGTTCCTACGGACCTGTGAAGGATCTTGTTAAGGACTCCGGAGGGATCCTCCTCCTCCTCCTCGCCTCTGGTGAAGGAGTATGTTTTTATCCACACGAATCATCCTTCTGTGATCCTATTCTGAGGAAAATAAGATGCCAGGGAAACCTAGGATTATTTTTATTAATATTCGGAAAATGAACCCTTTTCATATGGTATAAGCTCGCCACAGGGGCAATTGGCGCAATTTAAACTTCCAAAGAATATACATTGTGGTATTCATTCGAAAGAGGTAACATAAAGTAAAGGTTATTACAGGAAAAGAGATGAGTGATTAGGAAAGCAGATAAATTAACAAATTAATAAAAGATGATAAAAAAACAAAAAAAAAAGGTGCGTTAGTCTCTAGGATAAATGGAAGGTCTGATGTCATATATCCAAGAATATAGGAAATGATATGACAAAAAGGTAGTAACGTTAGTACTGGAGGATGTATGAAATTAAATTATTACTATTTTCATAATACAAGATGTCCATACAGTCTCAGCCAGTACCATTCTGAGCAATAAATACTTGTAATGGTACTGGGACTTTATGGACACCCTGTATATACCGTTACAGTGCATTTGTGTGCGTATACAATTACACACGTGATAACCAAATGCATAGAATAAATAAGGCAAAGAATAAAAATCTAAAGATCCAAATAAAAAACATGGACGAATCTTTCCCTCGAACCAACCGGCGTATAAGAAAGACAAGTCCTTCTTAGAGGGCAAGAAAGACCCGGGTTTGGAATCATTCCGATGATGACACCGCCAGCGAAATCCCAAGAGTCGTAAGAGACGAGAATCCGTCATCCGGGGTTGTGGTGGGTGGGGGGGGGGGGGGGGTGCTTTCCTCCAGAGGACAGTAAATGTGATCAGAAGTAGGGGTTTCCAAATCTAAACCCTTTAGTGCATTCTCTCTCTCCCTCTCCAAAGCTTCCAAATCGCTGAGGTTGGGGGTTTAGGGTGAAAAAGGATTGGGGGTTTCAAGCAAGGAGGTTACATTACAACCTCATCTCTGTGGGTTAACCGCCCCACTTCCCTCCGTCGGGAAGGGCCCCAGCTCCAATATGACTTTGTTTCCCAAGCTACCTGGAACTCGGTTTGGGTTAAGGAAATTGTGTATGTGGTTGGCGGGGGCGGGGGCGGGGCCGGGTTAGGGGGCGGGGAGGATAGCTTGGGGAGCGGCATTTGGTGAGATGGTAGGAAGGATAATGTAACTAGCAGGACTTGACTGTCTCTTAAGGACTGGAGTTGTTTTTCCACAGAGATCAACAATAAAACGGGCCTGGGTTTTTCTATTTTTATTTTTTTATTTTTTATTCTTTTTGTTGTTTTATTTTTGTGCCTTGGAAGGGATGGGGAACCAAAAAGGGGGTTAGGGGATGGAATGAGGGGATGAGGGAGTTGCCGGTGGGGGAGAGGGTGATTAAGGCAGGGGCACTGGTGGTAGAGGAAGGGGGAGATGTTTAACAACTCCCAAGCAAGTGACTGGAAGTGATTTGTGTTTTCGGAGATAAATGTAAAAATGATGATGACGGTGATGCTGCCTGGTGGTGGCGGTGGTGGGGATGGGAGAGAGATGGAGAGGGGGGGGGGATTGGGTGGGGAATGAGGGAGAAGGAGGCCGGAAATTTCTCTTGGGAAGAAGCAATAACAACTTCCTTTGATGGTGACATCTGCGTTTCTTTGTCCTTAGTTTATGTGTGATTCTCTTCGGTGATCTGCGTAAATGTTCTCTCTCTCTCTCTCCCTCTCTCTCTCTCTCTCTCTCTCTCTCTCTCTCTCTCACTCACACACACACACACACACACACACACATATATATATATATATTTATTTATTTATAAATATATACATTCACTATATATATATATAATATATATATATATATATATATATATATATATATTATATATATATATATACACACACACTTTATTGAAGAAATGTTATAGAGCGTTTCAAGGAACATTTTGAAAACCTTTCCGTGGACTGGAAAACAAAATGCTACAAAGAGTCTATATTACCGTGGGAAAATATATGTAAATGTATATCTGTATATTTTAAGTCAATTGATTCATTCCTTCAACGGATCAGTTGCTGAAAGAGTGAATTGTTTGGCTGTTAACTAAATATGGTAAATAACTACGATTTCTTCTTTTTCTATGACTGGCACCTTGCTACAGATAAAGTTGTTTGCTAAAAGTGCAAATGATTTAAATGCATATTTGGTAGATGCAGGCATCACTCTTTGGGAGGACTCATATCTGTGGTTTCCAGAAAAACAAAAGAAAGTTTGGATCAACATTTCATAGGCTTTACTTCAATGTCAGCTAAAGGGATTTTATTTGTGTGTGTGTGTGCGTGTATAGTTGGATGTGCCCCATAATTCGAGACATCCTGTATGAGGAGAATCGTGGGGGGATTAGTGCCGATCAGTGCACCTCACATGGTGCACTGTAGGCATTACTTAAGGGTCTTTGCAGCGAACCTTTGGTCCCTTGCTGCAACTTCATTTATTCCTTTTACTATAACTCCGTTCATAGTCTTTCTCTTTCTTCCATTCGACTTTCCACTCTCTCTAACAGCAGCTTCATAGTTCAACTGCAAGGTTTTCCTCCTGTTACACCCTTCAAACCTTCTTACTGTCAACCTCCCTTTCAGCGCTGAATGACCTGATAGGTCCCAGCGCTTGGCCTTCTACGTACATAAAGAGGGTTCCTCTCTCTCTCTCTCTCTCTCTCTCTCTCTCTCTCCGAGATGTGATACCTTCATTTGATTCTGTACCAT
>NC_061104.1:51949410-51956910 GCF_015104395.2 Macrobrachium nipponense | reverse complement strand
TACCAATTCTCGCGCTACGATGGAGATCGAGTCTGTATTATTACTGTTAACCCTTTAATATTGTTCTTATTGCGCGTGCATACATACATACACAATTACATACAAATATACTTACATCCATACATAAATTTTATATATATATATAATATATATATATATATGTATATGTATACATATGTATACGTAGATATAAATATACACACACATACATATACATACCTAACAAAACATTTAATC
Organism: Macrobrachium nipponense; assembly: GCF_015104395.2. Classification (NCBI taxonomy): domain Eukaryota; kingdom Metazoa; phylum Arthropoda; class Malacostraca; order Decapoda; family Palaemonidae; genus Macrobrachium; species Macrobrachium nipponense. The sequence goes on along the minus strand of NC_061104.1, from coordinate 51,956,673 downwards.
AAACCTCGCGCTCTGTAAATCTGAGAGCGTATACTGACGAGGAAAAAAATAAAGTAAAATAAAAACTCCTAATGGACCTTATGTCAAAATTAACAAATCCTCTTGAATAATGGGGCCATGTGGCCCCATATTATCAACCGGAATGGCCCCATTAATCCTCGGACGACCACCAATATACGAGCAGCAGGCAGCACCAGCACCAACAGCAACAGTTGGAGGCTGATAGAAGTCTGGCTGTTCTCTGATGGAAGTGTTGTCCTTACATAATAGAAGTTTGGTAATTTTCTAATAAAAATAGTATCATTTTCTAATAGAAATCGAGTTATTTGATAGAAGTTTGGTCATTACTTACTAGAAGTCTGTTTAATGCCTACTAGAAGTCTCGTCATTACTTAACAGAACTCGGCCATTACCTAATAGAAGTCTGGTCACTACCTAATATAAATCTGGTCATTACTTAATAGAAGTGTGGTCATTACCTAATAGAACTTTGATCATGATATAATAGAAGACTGGTCATTACCAAAAAGAAGACTGATCATTATTTAATAGAACTTTGGTCATTACTTAATTAATAGAAGTCTGGTCATTGCCTAATGGAAGTCTGGTCATTGCCTAATGGAAGTCTGGTCATTGCCTAATGGAAGTCTGGTCATTGCCTAATGGAAGTCTGGTCATGACTTAATAGAATTTTGGTCATTATTTAATCAAAGTCTGGTCAATACCTAACAGAAGTCTTGTTATTACTTAATAGAACTTTGGTCATTACCTAATAAAAGTCTGGTCGATACTTAATAGATCTTTAGTCATTACTTAATAGAAGTCTGTTCATTACATAACTGAAGTCTGGCCATTACCTTATAGAAGTCTGGTCGTTACTTAATAGATCTTTGGTCATTACCTAATAGAAGTCTCTTCATTACCTAATATAACCGTGGTCATTATTTGAGAGTCTAGTCATTACTTAATAGAACTTTGGTCATTACTTAATAGAAGTCTGGCCATTACCAGTTATAAGTCTGGTCGATACTTAATGGAACTTTGGTCATTATTAATTAATAGAAGTCTGGTAATTACGTAATAGAATTTGGCCATTACCTAATAGAAGTCTGGTCATTATCTAATGGAAATTTGGTCGTTACCTGTTATATAGAGCGGTAGTGCCATCAGTGCACCTCATGTGGTGCACTGTAGGCATTACTTATTAAAGTTCCTTACAGCGTCCCTTCCGTAAGCCCCTAACTGCAATCCCCTTTCATTCCTTTTACTGTACCTCCGTTTATATTCTCTCTCCTCAATCTGACTTTCCATTAACCTCTCCCAACATTTGTTTTGTAGTGCAACTGCGAGGTCTTCCTTCTGGCACTCCTTTCAAACCTTCTCACTGTCTATTTCCATTTCAGCGCTGAATGACCTCATAGGTCCCAGTGCTTTGCCTTTGGCTTGAAAATCTATATTGTAATCCATTTTATTCTCTTGGGAAAGCCTTGTTTGATATAACACAGCGTAGGTTAACATGTAATTTTTATCATGGCATAAATAGTTATTTTTGAAAACTGTAGTTTTTTTTTGTTTTTTTTCTTTTTCTTTTTTTTGCAAGTTTCCGTAAGTACACACAAGCATAATAAATAAAGTCGCAGCGATTGTAAGCTTGGTGAGTTAAAGTGTTGCTTACATCCTTATTTAAAAGAGAGAGAGAGAGAGAGAGAGAGAGAGAGAGAGTTGTAAGACTATGGTTGAGTGAAGTGTTGCTTCTATTATATAAAGAGAGAGAGAGAGAGAGAGAGAGAGAGAGAGAGAGAGAGAGAGAGAGAGAGAGAGAGAGTTGTAAGCTATGGTGAGTGAAAGTGTTGTTTACATCCTTGCTCAAAAGAGAGAGAGGAGAGATGTAATGAGGACAACGCGTTCATGCATAAATAGGGTTGGAACCAGCAGAAAATGATCGGAGAGAGAGAGAGAGAGAGTAGAGATGAAATCTGGAGAGAGAGAGAGAGAGAGAGAGAGAGAGAGAGAGAGAGAGAGAGAACTGACAAATTACTCGGAGAAAGAAAACTTAAATCTAGAAAAATTGTCAAGAAATGTAACTGACTGAGAGAGAACGAGAGAGTCTCTCTCTCTCTCTCTCTCTCTCTCTCTCTCTCTCTCTCCACAAGCCTGACAGTCTAAGAAGTCTCTCCACTGATTCAGTTCATGTTAGTGCCTCGTAAGCTCTCTGTCAGGACAGAAGAAATAAGAATTTTTATTTTTTATCTCACAACGCTTTTTCGCTGGCTGCTGCTCACGCCAGTGAACGTGGCCTTCCTTTCTTTCTCTTGTTCAGCTGTCTCGCTTATCCCTGGGATGTTTGGCGTGCTAATTTCCTTGCAAAGTTCTTGTGTTGGTTTTATCCTCTGGGCTTTGGAGATGTTCTCGGGTTTTTCGTGCGTCTCTCTCTCTCTCTCTCTCTCTCTCTCTCTCTCTGTAACCCTACTGCGCTACGAAATTCTCTCATTCCGTTAACTAGTCATCCGAAAAAACGTTCGTCCGTCTGTCGGGGATCCGACATTTTCCGGTAAGCGGCGTTTTCCTGAGACCTCTCTCTCTCTCTCTCTCTCTCTCTCTCTCTCTCTCTCTCTCTCTTCTCTTCATTTCCTGTAGGAGTGAGGACATCCTGAGGCGTCTATGTTCCCTCAGGATCTTCATTTCCTTTTGTCATTTGTCTCATAAGCGTGTCAGGAGGCGCAGAACTCAAGGGAAAGACAGAGAGAGAGAGAGAGAGAGAGAGAGAGAGAGAGAGAGAGAGAGAGAGAGGGAAGGGGGGGAGTAGGTGATCTTACAAAAATTCATGCTTACCACTGACCTTAAAATTACTCTTAAATAAAATCAATACACACGCAAGTTATTCGAGTATCATGCATGCATGTGTTATATATACACAGATGTATGTGGATATGTATATTTACATACTTATACATATATATTTACACAGACAGATAGAGTCCATCGTTTTCACTCCTTCCTGTCAGAAAAATGGTAACTTGAATTCAAAAGTTTCTGAAATATATAATCGCATTCCCATTTTCATTTTCTCTCGCCATCCTCGGGAAGACCAGAAAAAACAGACATAAATGTATCATTCGAAATATTTTATATGTCAGTAAATACATTCTAAATGTATTATTCGAAACATTTTGTGTATCGTTGAATACATTTTCAAATTTCTTATGTATCATTAAATACATTATAAATGGATTTTTTGGGAAACTTTGTGTATTATAAAATACGTTTTAAATGCATCATTCGAAAGTGTGTATCAGTGAATACATTATCAATGTATCTTTCGATTTTTTTATGTATCATTAAATACATCATAAGTGGATTTTTCGGGGAACGTCATGTATTATAAAATATATTTTAAATGCATCTTTTTAAATGATTTCTGTATCATTAAATACATTCTAAACGTATCATTCGAAATATGTATCCTTAAATATATTAGTAGGTTTGTATACATTTTATGTATATTCAAATAAATTCTAAATGCTCATTCGAAAGATTTTGTGTCTCATTCAATACATTGCAAATGTATCTTTAATGCATTATAAATTGTTATTAAATACATTGTAATTTTTTCTTCGAAATATTTATCTCTCATTATATTCATTATATACGTATCATTAAATACTTTATAAATGTATCCTTCGAGACACCTTATATATCATTAAATACATTGAGAGTTGATACTTTTATGGATCTCAAAACAAATCGGTTCAGGAGGCACATCATCTCCATACCAAAGGGGTAGTGCCTCCAGTGCACCTCATGCGTGGTGTACTGTAGGCACGACTTAAGGCTCTTGACAGCGTCCCTTCATTGTGCCCGTAACTGCAACCCCTTTTATTCTTTTTACTGTGTCTCTATTCATATTCTCTCTTCCATCCTGCTAGCCACTTCTGATCTTTCAAACCTTTTACTGTCACTTACCATTTCATTACTGAATGAACTCATAGTTCCCAGCGCTTTGCCCTTGGCATAAATTTTGTATTCTATTCTCCAGAAGGAATTTCTGGTGAAGTTTCCATAGGAAGTTAACAGGCGATAACTTCGCGTCTCCGAAGTTGGGCGAAGTTTGTCTTCGTAAATAATTCGGGCGACAACTTTTTTTTGCACTTTTTTTTATTTTCTTTTCTTTTATTTACTGTTGTTAAGGCAACAGTGGCGTTTATGGCCTTCTTTTGTTTTTGTGTTTACAATCTGGTTATTGGCCTAACTCTCAAGGAATTTTTATTTTATTTATTTTTTTATTTGTTTTATACCTAATCTAATTTTTTTTTTCAATAATAATCCTGTGTTCTTTTATGTCAAAAGGGTTCTAGGACTCGTTGTCTCTATATGTAGTTTTTGTGTCTGATCAAGTAATATAGTATATATATATATATATATATTTATATATATTATATATTATAATATATATATATATGGATATAGTATATATATACATATATATACTAGTATATATATATATATATGTAATTATATATATATATATATATATATTATATATATATATTTTATTATTTAATGTATATTGTTGCAATGTTATTCTTTAAGATTGTACTTAAATTTAAGTATCTCTCTCTCTCTCTCTCTCTCTCTCTCTCTCTCTCTCTCTCTCTCTCTCTCCAGAAGCAGCATTGCAAGTGTGCTCTGCTTGTTCGTTAAATATTCAGTGGAGTGAATTAATAAGAAAGCAGAAGACGAAGAGCTCAGGAGTGCTTTCAAAAGCAACTCCGCTCCTCCCTTTGTGTGCCTAATTAGATGTTTGCTTTCACTGCTTTGCTTTCTAGGTTCCTATCTCTCTCTCTCTCTCTCTCTCTCTCTCTCTCTCTCTCTCTCTCTCTCTCTCTCTCTCTCTTTATTTTCTTTGTTCGGGCTACGCTACCTTGCTTCTCTTTTCATTCTGACTCGAGACAACGGCTGGGTACGTAGAGAGAGAGAGAGAGAGAGAGAGAGAGAGAGAGAGAGAGAGAGAGAGAGAGAGAGTTGCAAGGATTAGGATGTCTCAAAGACTTGTTAGTCCATCCGAGGGAGACATCGTGTGCTCACTTATCTGTAAGAGCAGGTTTTATTTTTCATTCTGTACAGTGTCCTAATGATTTCGTCTAACTTTCTTTTAAACTCTTCCACATTATTGCTGTTTACAACTTGTGGTGGCAGTTTATTCCACGTGTCACATATCTTGTATGTAAAGAAGTTCCCACAATGGGATGTGTTGTATCTCTTCAGTTCTAGTTTCCATCCATTATTTCTTGTGTGTTATTCGTTTAACGTAGATAGGTTACTGTCTGGTTTTGTTGAGCCTTTTAGGTTTTGAATGTTTCCATTAGTTATCCTCGCAATCGTCGTGTTTCTGAGCCATATATGTTCAGGCTCTCCAGTCGTCATTTGTAACCTATTTGCCTGATGGATGGAATTAACTTTGTGGCTCTTGCTTGTACCCTTTCTAATCTATTCATGTTCTTTCTCTCACATCATTTAAATTCGCTTCAGACGAATGGCTAAGGAGTGCATGAGAAGAAGGACTGATAAAAGTAGACGAAGACCCAGAAATATACAGAGACAGGAGAATGGAAAACAGAACGCAGGAATGGCACAACAAACCAATGCATGGACAGTACATGAGACAGACTAAAGAACTAGCCAGCGATGATACATGGCAATGGCTACAGAGGGGAGAACTCAAGAAGGAAACAGAAGGAATGCTAACAGCGGCTCTAGATCAGGGCCTAAGAAATAGTCATGTTCAAAGAATGATAAACCGCATAGCAAGCGAATGCCTGGCACTTGCACAAAACCAGTACAAAATGTGGCCTGATTCAGTAGCAAAAGCCATACTAGAAACACCAGCTAGCATGCAGTAATAAGTGGTACGTACACTAACATGAGGGAGTGGTAGAAAACGACCAGGCAAAGACTCGCTGGGGCTATGGTATCAGAACAGATAGGAGCATACATGCTAACAGGCCAGACGTAACGTTGATCGATAAAATCAAAAAGAAAGTATTACTCATTGATGTCGTAATACCATAGGACACCACCTGAGTAGATATGAAAGAAAAAGACAAAATTGAAAGTATCAAGACCTGAAAATAGAAATAAGAAGGATATGGAATATGCCAGTGGAACTTGTACCCATAATCATAGGAACACTAGGCACGATCCCAAGATCCCTGAAAAAGAGTGTGCTACTAGCAACAGCGCAAATACTGAGGAAATAATAATAATGAATATCCTGTTCTCTCAACTCTTCTTGCAACTTTTGAACATACACTCTCACTCGTATCATGTCACATCAAGAACCCAATTATCCCAACCAATTATCCCACGTCATGTACCCCTCCAATAATCCCTTTCCCCACAGCATTCAATTATTATTCTTGCCCGAGTATTACCCAGTATGTGTATGTACCTTAGCAATTATCATTCCCCGTTTCCCTAAACACATCAGCAGATTTTACGTCCTTGACTGGTGCATGAAAGAATCCAATTACCCGAGTGCTTTCAGCAACTGCTCGTCGCCGCGTGAATAGAATTAAATCCGAGAGAAAATAGAGATTTAGTTTTATCACAGAGAAAATAGAGATTTAATTTTATCAGGCCGAGTGAAAAGTGCTGGAGGAAGAGGAGCTGGAGGGAAAGAGAACTAAACAGAGAGATACAATGACGAAAAATGTGTTTTTGGGCATTGTTTTGTTTTGATGTGTCGATAGGCATAATGACTGACTTATATTTGTTTTATATATAATATATGTTAATTTATCTTTTTTTATGATAACAGGTATCTTCTTTGTGTATTTACCATTACTTTCTGTTGCTTCTGTTTGATATCTTCTTTCTGTATTTACGCTTCTTTTTGGTATCTTCTTTCTTTATTTACCGTTACTTTCTGTTGCTTCTTTTTGATATCTTCTTTCTGTATTTACCATTACTTTCTGTTGCTTCTTTTTGGTATCTTCTTTCTGTATTTGCCATTACTTTCTGTCGCTTCTTTTGAATGAACACTAATATTCTTTGGAAGCTTGAATTTCAAGTCAGTGGCCCCAGTGGTGGGCTTGTTCCACATGCATAGGTTTCATTTTCTAAATAATAATAAAATAATAATAATAATAATAATATAATAATAATAATAATAATAATAATAAAATAATAATAATAATAATAATAATAGTTACTGGAAAAACGACTGTCGATATTACGTCATATGGACTTTCGTTTTGCTTTTAT